>NC_016088.4:8971477-8977353 GCF_000004515.6 Glycine max | reverse complement strand
CTCATTATCTAAAATGGTGGATAGAGATAACATAATGTAACATGGAAATTGTGATGTAACCTTAACTCTTAAGTACATTGAAACCTGTACCTATTCATACATGCACAAGATATTCCCTCTTAAATTATGAACATCACATCATCTTGTATTTTAAAAATATCTAAACAAAACAAAGTATAACAATGTAGTTTTAATATCCTTCAACAATGAACATTGTTGAGAGTTGAGACACCCTGAAAATCTTGTTTCTGATTCCCATATGATATATATCTGCATACTATTTTGTGTTTAAAAAAGACCATTTTAGGAACCTGATTTATCCTACATGGATGAGAATCAATGAAAGGCTACAATACAAGCTCCTGGCTTTTTCTGTGCTACTTGGACACCTAATTTAATATAAAAGGACTGTAGGTACTAGAAGGTCATATAAATGCAACGTTATGGTTGAGGAATGTAAGGGAATTTAACCATGGTGTGCGACTTTAACAGATACATATACATATAATCAGATTGGAGAAATTGTCATATACCCGCGAGCATAGGGGGAAAAGAGAACCGAAAGGTGGAAGCAGATACTTCAGAGCTGAATCCTTTTTATTTTAAAATATCCAACTTTTGATATAGAGACAGACGACACTCGTAGGTGTGAAATAAATATGTCACTAATTTTAAAATATTTGTCTTTCAGCAATTTTAAAAATATTTGTGTATCAGATATGATAAGTACATATTATATGCTTGAATATAGGTGTAGAGAGGTTATAATGAAATTATATGCGAGAGATTGAACACAAGAATACATTCAACTTGGTAAAAGTAAATCTTAAAAGAATAATTAGCAATCAAATTATAGTTAAAAGAATAATGAGAGAAAATAGAAACATGTTAGTGCTTGTAGAGAATATGTGAGTGATCAGATATGTACCACTTGAAAATCATAAATTAATAATTAAGGAAGAAAAAAAAATTCTAATTGTTATGATGACAAGATAATTAAGTGACATGACAAAAGGGAAAGATAACAGGCCAAATATAAAGCGCATTTTTAGAAAGTTTAAATTATTGAGAGAAAAAGAGATGAGCCTGTCTTCGAGTACCTTTCATTAATATATAAAATTGTAGGAGTGGAAATTGAGGTGTACCTCTTTACTTTGTCAAGATGTGATAAAGGGGCAGATGTTATTGTATGATGGTGCAAGCTAATATGAAAAGATGGAAAGGTCATGTAAGCCTGTGTTGCTGCATTCATCACAGTATACCTCAGAAAAGGAACATGGTATGCAAAGCAAGGCGATTCCCACTATTATTTTGCTCATTAGGATATTGCTATGATCCTAAAAGATCCTTCCAATTATATTCTTGATTTTAAAAGTAAAATGTTAGACCCATGAGTGCAAGGATGACACCATGGAAAATGTTGAAGAATGTTTATGCTATCAGGCTGCAGCATAATAGAATTTTGACGTGGCAGTGAGAAGAAGAGGAAATGAAGTGTTCCAGGATGTGTGTGTGAGTGTGTAAGGGGAAGAACCTTCTTTGGACATACAAGTTTTGGGTCATTTGGTCATAGAGGTTTTTTATAGGTTTCTGACTTTTGACTTATTATGTTGAAGTTTTTCTATAGAAAGAGGGAGGATAGTAGGATGCACTTGTATACAGAGCCTTCTTCGAGAACTGATACCATATTTTAATCAGTACAGAGAAAATTTCCAGAGTTATTTAATAAAATTCAATCTGCATTTTCAATTCCTATGACAAGGACAACAAGTATGCACTGTTAACAGAGTCAAGTGTCTCCTTGCATGATGAAAGAAACTCAGGACAATATAATAATGTAAAACTTTATTAAGTAAATTGCGTAACTATCTGCTCCATCCGATGCATATTATTAATCCTTCATTAAGGTTTTTATTTTACTTTTATGTTAAAGGATTAAATAGACTACCTTGAAAATCATTATGTTATACCATGCAACTTTCAATGTTGTCTTGCACCATGGGATTTGTGATTAAGAACAAGTGCAAATATAAAAATGACAATTACCTCAGCAGAATAAGGTTTTGCCTTCTTAAAGATAGGTTTTTCACCAGAGAAAGCACCTTCACCAAATAGAGAGACAGCATCTTTAACAGACTGAAAAGGTGGGCTAGTGTCAATCTCTCCAACCTTAGGTTTTGGATTAGGAGACTCAGTAGCACTTTGCCGGATTTTTGCTACTAACCTGTCTTGTAATATTAAGAAGTTTGAAACCAACCTGTCATAAACACCTCAGTCCTCGTCTATCATCATAATTTTTGTCACCCAATACATTACTCTTTAGCATAATCAATAAAAAATTAGCATGCCTTGAGACCTTTTTGTAAAACCTTACAGTAGCTCCTCCTTTCTCCATTTTCCAGAAACAAACTCCCCCCCTCTCCGCCTCCCCTTTCTTCCATCTCTCACCGGCAATCTCCCCATTCTCAATTTCACTCCTCCGTGACATCATCACCGGCTTCTCCGGCGGCACAAACTCTCCATTCTCCAGCTCACACCCCAAGGTCCCTAGTTGAGCAAGTCAGAAGAAGGGTCGAGCGCGAACGAAGATCGAGAAGCACAGAGAGAGAACTATGGCTTCAAAAGAAAGAAAATTTGTGTTTCTTTAGATTTTTCAATTTAGTGCTTGCCACATGGGATTGCTGACATGGACTCAAACTTGCCACATTGGGTTGCTTACGTGGACTGAGGTGTGCCAAATAGACATTTGACTAACGGAATAAATTAGATTTTAACAGCAAGGACTTATTTGCATAACGGATGTAAAGATAGGGACTATTTTGAATTAAAATTTAAGTTAAGGACTAATATGCAAACTAGTTACAATCTCAGGGACTAAATTGCCTATTCACTCATATTTTAACAGTCATTTGACTTTAATTCAAAATATTATTTTTGATACGTGGGTCATACATTCTAAAATTATTCACTGTTGTATGTGGGTCATACAAACTACTTGCCCATAGTATGCTAACATTGTAAACTATTATGTGTATGGTGTTATTCCTTCTGACCTCAATTCAAATCATCAATGAAAGAAAATTCAGCATGGTGCAACATAATATTTTTGGAATGAATCATTTTTGTGTTAGTATGTAGTATGCAAATCAAGTACTCAAAAGGAAATTAGACTAAAAAATTAATTAAGCATGGTGTCTTAATTAAACTAAATTAAATTAAATCCAACTTTCTTTGTTGTTTACTCTTTATCATATCATATCATGTCTTCTTCTATGCCTCCATGTGCATGCTCCTCAAGATTCTCTCTCTCACTCTCATACCCATCATACATATGAAAAATACATGTACTCCCACTAATTTTTGTTTTTTACATTACTAAAAAAAGGTTTTTAACGACAGTTAAAAAAGTCTTTTCACGACGGTTTTGAAGCATCATTGTATATAATGTTGTTAAAACCTAAATTTGTTTCACGATGGTTCTTATAATATCCGCCGTAAGAAAATTAAGGTTTTTAAGAAGATTATTAACTCAAAACCGTCTTAGAAAGCATTGTCAGACATCACTTTCTAGGACGTTTATTTTAAATAACTGTCTTAGAAAGTATACATTCTAATATGGTTATTAAGAAATGACCGTCTTAGAATGTATACAATAAAAGACTTTCTAAGACGATTTTGAACCATTGTTGTATATAACGTTGTTAAAACCTAAATCTGTTTCACGATGGTTCTTATAATAATCGTCATAGACAAGTTGAGGTTTTTAAAACGGTTATTAACTCACAACCATCTTAGAAAGCATTGTCAGACATCACCTTCTAAAACGAATATTTGAAATAATCATCTTAGAAAGTGTACATTCTAAGATGATTATTAAAAAATGACCGTCTTAGAAATTATATATTCTAAGACGGTTTTTACAAATAACCGTCTTAGAATTGAAATAACCGTCTTAGAAAACATTTTTATATATCCAAAGATGGTATGCACAAATTAAATGCCAATATTAATTCTACATGTCAAACAAATTAAATGTCAATATTAATTGTACAAGCCAAACAAATTAAAAACCTTAAAGCATGGTATGCTACACACCAACACAAATTTAGTTGAAATGTCTAAGAATATTATATGAAATGTCTAAGAATAAGAAACCTATCATTAATTCAAGGCCTAAAACCCAAAAATTTCAACGTATACTATCTCTCAACATCCTCTCTATTACAAATTTCACTGGATTCTGACGAGACAAGGTTTATAAACTCTACAATGACAACTCAACCACCAACATCGTAATCATTAAGAAAAGTCAAGAATATGAACCAGGAAACACTAATTGGGGAGCAAGAAAAGCATATATATATATATATATATATATATTAAAAAAATTATTTATTATAACCTTCAATTACAATCTTCAATCTACTTATTATAACTTGAATAAAAAAAAATACTTACATTTAATCACCGTAAACAGGGGAGCAACACTTTCGCCAATCAAAGCTTAAGTAGAAATCAGCATGCAATTCATCACCTTTCCTCTTGGAAGACTATGACAGCTCTTATATTCTGAGTATTGTGAAAGCAGCCAACCTATATGTATACCATGGGCGGTGAATTAAAACAGCACAGATGCATAAATGTTACAAAATGTACGAAATAATGTTCAACACAATAGATGATTTACTACCAATCTTGTAACACCCTTACTCTACTCTAGGAAGTTACAAAAACCCATTCTATTGCAAATGTGTTGGCCTATATAGCATTTAGTAAAAAATATATGTTGCCACTTACTAGTATTAACTAATTTGTAGGGCAAAAAATATAAAATCGGCCTTTGAGTCTAAATCATTTGTCAAAGGTTTGTAATCACAACAAGCACAACCATTGTTCAAGTGTTGCTTCAAAACACTTTTTTCTGAGAAAAATAAAGTTTGTTGCTCCATAAAAGTTTACTGTCTGGCCAAGTAGAGGCAAGAAAGTTTGCATTTTCTAGAGTGGGGAGGCCAAGTTTGTATTAAGCAACTCAGTAGCATTTGCATTATAAATGGTGATCCAAAGTTTTAATAACATTTTGAAACCATACCAAGAGAGCTAATGGGATCATTAAACAAAATTAGGAACCAGGGGATAATATGCTTAAAGACAAAAGGGAAAATTAAATAAATAAGAAGGAATTAAAAGGAAATTAAAATAATTGATAATTTGATAAGGTAATAAAAGCATTTAAAGACAAAAGAGAAAATTAAATAAATAAGAAGGAAATCTCATGATTTTTGTGATCAAGTCTCATCAAAATTTGTCACATTAAAAATTGGATTTTTTTTATAAGCTCTTGAATTTCAAAATAATTAATTCTCAAAAAAAAATTTGAATAAATAATACGTAAAAAGATTGCATGGCACATTACATTCCATCAAGGGTACTAGAAGCAAGCTCATGCACACAAGACTTTTACTCCTAACTAACTATTTTGATAGTACATATCACAAGTTGATATATAAACATGTAAGACAAAGCTTGTGAAACTTTGCCTTTTGAAATACTCTTTCAAAAACTAAAAAAAAAAAACACAACAAAAGATGTGGACAACATTTTGCTACATGAATTAAGTTGAATTTTTAATAATACAAAAATTTTATTTTTGATTCTTGATATTTTATTTTAATCCTTGATAAATTAATAAATTTTATTTTTGGTTCTTAATAAATTTTGTTCGTTTTTAATAAAAAAAAAATGAATAAAATTTATTAAGGTTCAAAAACAAAATTCATCAATTTCTTAAGGACTAATTAAATATCAAAGATTAAAAATAAAATTTTTGTTTGATCAGTGACACCATACAATTTTTTTATTAGGAATTCAAAATAAAA
>NC_016088.4:8887075-8971377 GCF_000004515.6 Glycine max | reverse complement strand
ATGCAATTCCTTCACGAGCCTCCTTAGTAGCATTTGAAGTGAACACAACTAGCCTATGATTCCCAAGTCACACTCCAGGCATTGTGATCCCAAGTCACAATCATTAATGTCTCGAGAACATGTCTCTCCAACCTATTAGAAAAATGTTTCTCACAAAGGAAAAAAATAATCAACTTAAAATGATGAGAGAATTAACGGATGATACAATCCAAATAGTTAATATTAAATAATTTCTAGAAGTTATAAAATTAAAAAATTTACAATCACAATGCATGTTTCTAATTTTATATATATATATATATATATATATATATATATATATATATATATATATATATATATATATATATATATATATAATTGAAAAATTTACAATCATGATGCATGCAAGTGTGAAATGTAGCTAGTAGAGGAATTTTAGACCATGAAGATTATGGACTAAATCCGCCAGTACTTAGAACTCCCCACTGTAGGATAGCAATAGCATTATTTTTTTTAGTCGATTGAAAAGATATGAATGTACCTATGCTTTTTGAGCTTTGGTACTTTGAAGGTATCATAACAAGCACTAAATGTAAAAATTACTATTATCAGTCATGGTTACACATAGTAAGAAGTTATCCATTGAAACCAATAAAAAAATGAAGAAAATAGTCAATAACACTTATTGATTGATCACATTAATAATGGAAGGAAAAGTTGAAACATTTTATCTAGCTTGGGTGTTTTCAGACAGACTTAAAGAACTAGAATACACTAATGGAGTGCTTATCTTGTAACTAAAAATAATAAAAGTAGTAGATGTGCTATGTCATATATTTTTTTGGGTGTTTACTGGAAGAGACGAATATTAATAAAGGAAGAGAAAAAAAATTCAGTATCATTTCTCTTTTTAATTATCATTTCAATTAATAATTTATTGTACATTTTATTTTATAAGTATCATTTCTCTTTTTAATTATTATTTCAGTTAATTTTATAAAAAATAGTACAAACCAGTAAAAAAAATTCAAATATAGTCCAAATGTACCCTTCATTTTCTAAATGAAAATAAAATCAATTGTTGACACGAATGGAAGGAATTAAGATAATGATAATTAATACTAAAAATAAATAAATAAAAACTCATATGGTTTAAAAGCAAGATGAAAAGACAAAACAATGAAAATAATTAGAATATTAAATATTATTTTTTATATAAACAAATATAAAAAAATAAAACAACTATTAATTTGGAAAATTATGCATGTGTGTGTGTGTATATATATAACATTAGCTTACTGAGATCTTTTCTCCAAATTGCCACTATCTCTGAGACCTTACTTGGGAGATAGGATCAAGCCATTAAAGCAGCCTCTGGAATCCGATTGTTGCCAAAAGCATAACTCAGCTACATCAAACTGCATTCTAATCAACACTCTCTCTTTGTACAATGATATCATTAATAAAAGATCACAACAATAGAATAATACCTTTCTACCAAAAGTTGAAGGCAGTCCTCAAGTTTACCCAACATGAATAAGCAAAGGAATGCAACATTATTCTTCCCTTCCTCTTTAGCAAGAGTTGCAAGTTTTGATATTCCTTCAGCATCTCCTAAAGAGGAATATAGTAGCAATAACCCACTCAATCCATTGCGTGTTTTAAACACTCTTAAGCCATTTCTACCTTCAAGAACAAATAATGAAGAGATAAAAAAGAGATACCCAATACCAATCAAGATCAAGTGTGTCCATAATCATTATTAATTGTGACAAGAATAAAAGAAAAATTCAACATCCTAATCATTCAAAATCTAAATGTGCATATATTGTTATTTTCAATATTAGAATCCTTGCTTAAGCTTATGTTTTATTTAGGTAGTGTTTTAAAAAAATTATGAAAACAACTTATTGTTCTCATAAGTTTTTTTAATTTATTTTAAAACTTTCTTATATGATTTACAAAAATTATTTTGTAAATTTATTACAATAAATTTATAAAATAAATGTTTATCTGATATGAAGTTATCATATAAACTCTTAATAAGTTTTTTATCAAACAATTTTAATACTTAAAACATATTCAAACTAGAAAACCAAAAGAATATAATTGTCATCATTGCCAACTTCCAAGCACAACTCCACTAGTAAATATCTCTGCTAGCTTCTAGCTATCTGGCAGAGGTGATGGTTTTACATGATCTTTTGAAATTGTCATAATAGTATTTACAATGCCAAAGAATATTAGCCACCAATAAGCTCAGGATCACATGGAAGCATGCTGCATAATACAAGCATGAGGAAACAATGACACAAAAGAAACAACGAACCATCATTTAGGATAGCATTAATAAGCACCATAAAGGGTGGATAGTCAAACTCCCAAATGAGAGCCAACAACATAAAACCAAGTTGTAAGCATGTCAAACATGTAGAACACTGTAGAAGCAAGCTTCATGATGATGAATCAAGATTGATTCAAGGAGTTTTAATGATAACAAAGATGATGATAAAAAGCCCAAGAGAATGAGTTCAAGATTGAGTCAAGAACAATTCAAGAATCAAGAGAAATTTGATTTCAAGATTCAAGAATCAAGTTTCAAGATTCAACTTTCAAGAATAAAGAATCAAGAATAATCAAGTTGAGAATTCAAGAATCAAGAAAAGACTCAATCAAGATAAGTACTAAAAAGTTTTTTTCAAAACATTGAGTAGCACATGAATTTTTCACAAAACCTTTTACCAAAGAGTTTTTAGTCTCTGGTAATTGATTACCATTTTATTGTAATCAATTACTAGTAGCAAAGATTGTTTTCAAAAAGCTTTCAACTGAATTTATCACGTTCCAATTGATTTCAAAATGGTGTAATCTATTACAATGATTTGGTAATCGATTACCAATATGTTTGAACGTTGAAATTGAAATTCAATTGTGAAGAGTCACATCCTTTCACAAAAATGCTTTGTGTAATCGATTACAATGATTTGGTAATCGATTACCAGTGATAAGTTTTGAATAAAAATCAAAAGATGTAACTCTTCCAATGGTTTTCAAGTTTTTCTAAAGGTTATAACTCTTCTAATGGTTTTCTTGACCAGACATGAAGAATCTATAAAAGCAAGACCTTGACTTGCATTTTAGATTTAAATTCATAACAATTATTACAATCCTTTACAATCTTTGAATCTCTTTGAACATCTTCTTCTTCTTCTTCCTTTGCCAAAAGCTTTCTAAAGTTTTCTGGTTTTCCAAACTTTGAAAACAAAAGTGTCTTATTCATCTTTTTTCATTCCCTTCTCCCTTTGCCAAAAAGAATTTGCCAAGGACTAACCGCCTGAATTTTTTTTGTGTCTCTCTTCTCCTTTTTCCTAAAGAACAAAGGACTAACTGCCTGAATTCTTTTGTGTCTCCCTTCTCCCTTGTCAAAGAATTCAAAATGACACAGTCTGAGAATTCTTTTAATTCTTTCCTTTTCCATAAACAAAAGATTTCAAAGGACTAACCGCCTGAGAATTCTTTTGTTTCCCCATTCACAAAGTTTCAAAGGACTAACCGCCTGAGAACTTTGTCTTAACACATTGGAGGGTACATCCTTTGTCGTACAAGTAGAGGTTACATCTACTTGGGTTGTTGTGACTGAGAACAAGAGAGGGTACATCTCATGTGGATCAGTTCTAGTGGAGAGTACATCCACTAGGTTGTTCAAAGAGAACAAGGGAGGGTACATCCCTTGTGGATCTTTGCTTGTAAAGGAATTTACAAGCTTGAAAAGAAATGTCAAGGACCACAGGTCGCTTGGGGACTGGATGTAGGCACGGGTTGTTGCCGAATCAGTATAAAACTCTTGTGTGTTTGTCTTCTTCTTCCCTACTCTTTTAATTTCCACTCTGCACTTTAATTACTGCTTTTACTTTTGGTTAAGTTTATATTTTTGTTCTTTACTTTCTTAACAACATAGTAAAAGCCTAAGAAGGGTAAATTTTAATTAGTAAAGGTTCATTAATAATTAATTCAACCCCCCTTCTTAATTATTCTGAGGCCACTTGATCCAACAAACACAACAAAAAAATTAGGCCCATCTAATAATTACAATGTCCAAAATACCATGTCAGACATAAAATAAATCCAGAGTTGCGAAACAATTCACTTACCACAATACGAATTGTAATTGATACTGCATAAATTTGCATGAAAGAGGAAATTTATTAATCAGATTAAAATAAATACTCATCCCAAGTGGAGATCGCCAGGACAAAACAAAAATTTCCCAAAAACTGAAGTCTCGTATGGAGTATCATAACAGCTGAAGTAACAACGATATAGATGATTAAGTGGGGAAAATTGTTGAGAAGATGTTAACAATAATTCATTAGCTTACTATATAATTTTTCATTCTCTGGAAGATAGCTCGGCTTGTCAAAACAACACTAATAATAACACTAAGTCCAGGTTCTGTTAGAACAATATCAGATGCACTTCGGGCTGCATCAGTAGCATCAACAACAGCTATACCAATGTCTGCCTTCTTGAGGGCAGGTGCAACAGCTATACCAACATTCACAGGACTCCAATCACATCAGTTGCTTATATAGTACAACCGCTTACTTATAATCCTTGTTAAAGTCATTAACTATAAGAGCAATGATTTCATTATCATAATACAAGCAAAGGAAAGGTGTTCACTACCTTATGTAATAAACCTATAATCATTTTGACATTTACTCCAAGGTTTAGTGCCCTTCGTATTGTTTCTGCACGATCATGCCTAGGTGGGTCAAAGAGAGACAAAAGGCCAATAAATTGCCACGGGCCTCCAGCACTCTCTTTCCTTCCATCTGGAACTTCCTGTATAGAAAGGAGTCGCCTCAATTAACATTTCCAGCTTAAAGCATAGGCATACAAATGCACCAATTGATTGAGCAATAAATTAATTACTTGGTATGCTACAACAAGAGATCGTAAACCACGCTCTGCAAACTTTATCACTGAATGAACTCTACGTTCAATGTTTTCCTTATTGTGTGCAAGATTCAGGATCTAACAATCATGATACAAATCACATCACAATGACAATACACAAGACCAAATATTAATATAAAATTATGCAAATGATGTTGTCAAATTACCTGTTCTGGTACACCTTTGCTTACTCTATGCATTTTGCCATCTTGATCAAGATAAGTCAATGTCGTCCACTTATCACTAGGATTGAAAGGAAGAAAATGTACTTCTTGTATGCCAGCACGTGCCTTCAGTAGCAGTAAGTTAAAAAGAAAAAAGCTAGATCAACTTTAATTTAGAAAAATGTATATAAATGTGCAGATTATAGTTGTTGGCTTGATGCTAAAAAATATGCTCCAAGAAGAATACCAGCGAACAATAAATCTATGACTATGACTAACCTCCTTTGGATCAGCCAATATCCCAACTATGGCTGTATCAATTGCATCTTGATTCTCAAGCCTTGAAGCTCGGGCCGCCATCAAAATAACAGTATCTGGATCCACTCATTTTGCAAAAACCTTAACGGTTAAAAAAAATATTAGAACAAGTGCATATAAAACACAAAGAAAACAAGCCAACAACACCATTCAATAATTCAGCATCCAACCTCAACAAGATTTTTGTCAACAGTAAGCTTATTTAATGTCAGAGTCCCAGTTTTATCATTGCAAAGCACATCCATGCCTGCCATCTCTTCAATGGATGTCATCCTCTTTGTGATAGCCCCCTACAAAATCACAACCATTAGTTCTTATGTGTCCACCCAAATCCAAGGTGCTCTCAACCAAAAGAACCTAACTGACCTGTTGAGATAGCCTATGCGAACCAATGGCCATGGTCACAGACAAAACTGTGGGCATGGCAATTGGAATTCCTCCAATGAGAAGTACAAGCAAGTTATCAATTCCAGAACGATAGGGTCAATCTTGGATGGGATACATAACAATAATTTCAACAACCATCCCTAATGCAATTGAACATATGCAGAAGTTCCCAATTGCAGTCAAGACCTGAAAAAGACGACAAAAAAATACAACAAAAATGAAATCTAAAATTCTGAAGTATGAATATCAATAAGACTGCGGGGGGCGGGGAGTTACCTTTTGAAAGTGTCCCACTTGATTAGTAGTATCCACAAGATGAGCAGCTTTCCCAAAGAAGGTATGAACACCAGTAGCAATGACCACAACTTCAATCTCTCCTTGTTTGCAGGTAGAACTAGAATATACTCCATCATCAGGACCCTTTTTCACTGGCAGTGACTCACCGGTAAGTACAGACTGAAAAGTACGAAGTGCCAAGGAAAAAGAGGATAATTGGCCAATTAGGCATGTGGAGGATTCAAAGAGCAAATATTATATGATAGATATATAAAAATAAATAAATAAACAAATAACCCACTTGATCAATTTTCAAAGGATCCCCTTCAAGAAGTCGAGCATCTGTAGGAATAATATCTCCAAGTTTGATGTTGATTATGTCACCGGGAACCAAGATCGAGGCATCTTAATCATTCCACCTACCATCTCGAAGAACCTTCACAAACACACTCATGAGAAATGAAACTATAAAGGCAAAAAGAAAGAAAAGATTCCTTCCAAATGCAAACTGCACCAACAAGAATAAGGAATCCACACAGTATTGAGATAGAACAAAAAAAAAGACGTTGAGTTTGATACCTTTGCTTTTGGAGCGAGCCAAGTCATGAGAGTTGTTGTGGCATTACCAGCATTGTTCTCCTCAATGAAATTGATAGTTGAATTGATGAGAAGCAAGGTAATGATACCCACAAAGTGACAACCCCCAGTTATCAACAATCACACCAAGCATCATCAACTCACAAATTACACCACAATAGAATGAAAACCTTCCACATTGTACATATATAGAATATTGAAACAAGTATATCGGGAGAATAAAAAACAATTCTTAAATTGGGGTAGATTAAGAGAATTCCTATTTTATAATATATATATATATATATATATATATATATTGATCTCAATTCAAACCCTATAAACAACCCAAAGAGGACCACATCTGCTTCCCAACATGTAATTTTGGATTAAACTCATTTTAATAAACTAATAACGAAGGTTTTAAAAAACGGTCCACAAGTTTTAAGAGGCTTCCACAATTGTAACCCGCAATATCAAGAACCTTGAAAACTTGAAAATTGTCATTCTATTTTTTTTATAAAAAAAAAAAGGCTTGAATAATCGTAATTGAAATGAACCAAACATGAACTCAACTTACACGCGACTTCTCCTCGTACCTTTCATCAAACACTGGGTCAATTTCTAACAAAACTAAAAATAATATTTGCGGATAAAAAAAATAATGAAAACAATAAAACAGTATGATAAAATGTAAAAAGCTTGTTAGAAAAATGTAGGTAAAAATATTATTGAGCAGATAATGAGGGCTGGAAGAATTACCGAATACGGTGTTGATGGGGTTCATGGCGACCTGGTTCTTAGTGGCATCTTCGATGAGTCTTTCGGTATTGATGAAGGCGACATAAAAGGGTGTGGTACGGTTGCCCTGATCGTTGGTGATGATTTCAACGCAGTCGTGCTGCCAGACTCCAACGTAGGAGAGAACCTGTGGATTTTAGAGAAAATGAGTTTAGAAACCTAGGGCGATTCAAATCAAGTTCAAAACGTGTTCAAACTTGTGAGAAACCTATGAGAACCACTTTGAATCTATGAGAATGACAGAGATGCAAAGTGAATGAGAGCTACAACGGTGTTGAAGGAGAATGAAGTGTGCAACAATGTTGAATGATTTCTTAATGAGAGAATGAGATATGAAAGAGAGAGTGAAGTGGGTGCTCTCACTCAGCTCTATGAGGTAAGTGGAACTGAAGACTGAAGAGACCGCAAAATGAGGGTAGAAGAATGAATGGCAATGAGAATGGAAGACTGAACGACAACAAGAATGGAAGAGTGAATGGCACTGTGGGTAGAAGAAAATTTTATTCATTTAGGGTTGCCCAAGCTAGCCCAATTAAAATGTGCCACATCAACAATAGAAAGTGGGAAAACAATGTTTTCAAAGACGAGTTTTAAAAAAACAATGTTGTAAAGCATTTTTAAAGTTGTTTTTGAGGAAACTGCCTTTAAAAGTTACAATTATTTACAAAAATGCCACTGTTTTACTTACTACATCGGTCTTTGTATAATCGTCGTAAAACCAGTATCGTAAAATGCCTCTTTTCTAGTAGTGTTTATATATATATATATATATATATATATATATACCCACTCAAGAAAAAACGTATACAGTTAAGGTTCTTTCCATCAAAACATCAAAACATATACTTACATTTTTATTTTAACAAAAGAAAAATAAAATAATACTTACATTTGTATCCTTCTTCGTGTTGTTGTGATATATAGGTTACGCAACTAACAGTAGACTAGTAATTAATTACTAATTAATATCCCTATAGTACTGTTTTAGTTTGAATATATAATGTTCTTAATTAAACTTGTCTCACATTCTCATTATAGCTAATTAAATAGTTATATTATTTTTTATTTTTTTTAAATCTCAAACAGTTTATCTACAAATATAATTTACTCACACATACTAAGAAACAAAAATATTATTAAGAGAATCATTTGATATCAAATAAAAGTTTTACCTTAATTTACGTTGATTCCTACATTTGATAATTGAATTTCTCATGCATATATAATTGAAAGAAACAATTATTCTTAATATAATTGGTGATTAACAGAAATTTACAAATTTGTTAGGTAACCAAGTTGATTATGCACACACATGTGAATTTTTAAGATTTGGTGGTCATTTTCTTTCCGCGGGTTGCAACTTCCCCCCTACCTTCTTTTGTACTTTTATTTTCAAAGACGGTTCTCTGAAAAATTGTCTTAGAATCTCTACATTTTAAGACGATTTTTTCGAAAAATCATCTTAGAATCAACAATATATTTTATTTTTATTTTTATTTTTAAAAAAATACATTTTAAGACGGTTCTCTAAAAACCCGTCTTAGAATGTCTACATTCTAAGATGATTTTCTAAAAAATCATCTTAGAATCCTCAATATATTTTATTGATTTCTTTTATACAAAAAATACATTCTAAGACGGTTCTCTGAAAAATCGTCTTAGAAAGTCTACTATTCTAAGAAGGTTTTTAACTAAGAACCGTTTTAGAAGAGTATCTTTTTCTAAGATGGTTATTTAGGGAACCATTATAGAAAGTAAAGACTTTCTACGACATTGGCTACAACAATGGTTAATAGCCGATGTAGAATGTCCAAAATAACCTTCGTAGAAAAGTATTTTTCCAATTGTGACTAAATATCGATCCTATCTTTATTTTATTTTTAAAAATTATAATCTTCTAAAAAAACATTGGGATCCCTTGTAACATCCCAAAAATAATCCAATAATTATTAAATAAAGATTATCTAAATATATCTTTTAGTAAAGGAAAAGATAAATTAAATTGTTTTAATATATTAGATTGTTATATTTTTTGAAAAGATATTAGTATAATAATATATTATATTATATAAAGACTTAGTTACCTTTAGATACACTTTTAGCTTTGTTGGTACTCAAAATAATATGTTGTTATACTTTTAGTGTTGGTTATTTTTATATGTCCATATTTGAGAGTAATATTTTTACTTATGTAAAGAATTATTTATTTGACTTTATTTATAAGACACGAGGTATTTTCATATTAATATAATTTTAAGATTTTATATTCTTTTTAGTATGAGTTGTTATTTTAGTGAAGTACGTTTCGTCCCTCATCCTCTTTGTAATCTTGAACCTTCCTTCACACTCCTAACACTAACGATTCCATAATCATATCAACCTTCCTTCTCGCTCGGATATAAATTCAAACACTTGGCCTACAAACTTCAATCATTTCCCCAAATCACAAATGAAATGCATGTTGATTAGAGGTGAAGTGATGACCTAGTGACCTCGACAAAGTTCTCATGCAGTTGATGAGGACGATGCCAACACCAACGAGTGTGACACCGACAAGCAGAACCTTAGTAGTGGCCGATGACCACGTGGTAAGCCGTCGGGTTCAAAGAACAAGTCAAAGGCTCAACGGTGATAGCGAAGGAGAGCCACAACGCGTTTTGCAACCACATCCTCCAAATCAGCTGCAGAATCGACATAGCAGAGTGCATTGCACCACCTTTGTCACCAGTGTGACGCTCTGGCAACCGGCAACGCTAGCAAGGTCATTACCCTATGATGACGACGAGTTCCAACTCTAGTCTCGAGGGCAAGAGATCGTACTCGGCAAAGATCTGTTTCCAAGCCAACCAAGAACTCTTTTATTTTCTCAAATCCTCTTCTATATTGTTTTCTATTTGATCAGAATATCTTCTTGCATATAAGTTCTCTTTATTAGTTTAGTTTTGTGTATTTTTTTATTATACTATAATAATTGTTTGAATGTTTAAACCAATTTTTTTAAATGAATTATTTTTTGTGAAAATATTATTAAACATAGTGGCAATTTATAACCAATAATTTAATTATTTCAAAATTTAAAATATAAATTTTGTTAACAAAAAATT
Organism: Glycine max; assembly: GCF_000004515.6. Lineage (NCBI taxonomy): Eukaryota > Viridiplantae > Streptophyta > Magnoliopsida > Fabales > Fabaceae > Glycine > Glycine max. Next base: position 8,960,810 of record NC_016088.4, on the reverse strand, counting down.
AAATAAATGACTAAAATAAAACATTCGAAAACTTAAATGAAACTTTTGAAATTTATGTATTAAAAAACTATTAAATTATAATGGATCAAAAGTGACATTTAACCTTTATTTTTTTATAAAAAAAAGCATATCCTTAAAAAAAGGATAATGAATCTTAAATGTAACTAAATCCTATATCTATTATTAGTCTTGGTTGACTCAAAAGACTAAAATTTGTAAGAATATATTGACATCTCACTCAAAAGTCAAAGACTCTAATTACTATAGCTAAAAAAGAGAAATTGTTTTTTATTCAATTTTATAAGAAAAAGACAAGCAATTATGATTTAACCTAATAAAATGTGGACAAAGAAGAGAATGTATGAAGCAAAGCATCTAAGTCTAACCCAATGTTATGAAACCCAGTTTAGTCCGATTAGTTGGACCTGTCCAACCGAAACTTGATGACCTAACTGAATCGATTTCACTATTGGATCGATCATGCAAATGATCTGAACAAACCCAACAGGTTAGGTCACCAGTCCCGATTGGACCGATCTGACCCAGCCGATCGAACCTGGTTTCATAACATAAGCACGCAAAAAAAAAGGATCACCTCTATGACGTCATTTTGATATTTTATTATTATCAATTGTTATTTTGAATTTTGAAGTATGGATGGATTTTTCTTAATCAAATAATATTAATTATATACTTATATATAATGAATACATATATAATTTTAAATTTTCAATATATACCAAATTAAATTAGATAAATTACTGACCCACTAATTAAATTATTGACTTATTATCTCAATCATATTAAAGACCAAACCGACTTTTACAACATTGGTCTAACCTTAAATCCCAATGACATTAATGTGTTTGGATGGGGGATTTAGAAATTTCTTGGAAATTCAAATGCACAACATTTTAATTGTCATGATTTAAATTCTTTTCATTTTGTAAATATTTTGTTTGGATGAGGCAATTCCATTGCTTGTCTTTTAATTTCCTTGTTTGGATAAAGTAACTCAATTTCAATGAAATTTAAATTTTCATTTTTAAATATTTATTTAAAAATTAAAATTTCAATATTGAATGAAAATAAATATGAATCATTTTTTAAATAGTTAAATATTCAAAATAAATTTACTGTTCTACAATATTTAATAATCAAATTTTTTAATATTTAATAAGTAAATAATCAAAATAATTTTAATGCTAAACAATTTTGAATCTTACACAATATTCTTGTAGTAACACACAAAAAAACTTGGATTAAACAATACTATGTAAAATATTAAAGATGAATGATATGTAATTCCTTGTTCTTGTTAAAAAAAATCTAATTACCTAATCTTGCAATAATTTTAAAAAACATTAGGAGAAGAAAATACTTCAATTCATATCAATACCTAAAATCAAATATCATCAACATTAATGTCACTTCACTTATAATACTCAATAATTCACGAATTATTTTACAAATTAAATGGTCCAAAACAAAGAATATAATCAAACAATTTTAGAATAATCAACTTTTTTCTTGTTTTGTAAGAATGCAATTCCTCCTCTCTATTCCTTGTTCACAAAACCTGACATAGAAGAAACAAATTAATATAAGTCACAATAGGAAAGACAAATAATTATAGTGAAAATATCACTTCAACTAGGCATAAAAAAGACAATTTTATAATTTGAAAGTTCAAATAGAAAATGTAGATAAAAAAATATTCACCAAGTTTCATTCTGCAAGATGTGTTAAAACATAATCTGTCTTTTCGTGGATTGGAAGGGCTTTCACAATAGCTAACTGCTTCGGGTCGTCAGCTAACCATTTAACAGCTTTAACCCATTATTGTCTACTAAGATCTGGTATCAAAGCTGTCTCACATAACACTTCTTGAATATCTTTATCATCCATTCTTTCTACCATTCGATCAAAAGAGTTGGTCATTCTATCCAAAAAAGCTGTTATTCCTTCATTTTCTCCAATTTTTCTCTTGTGAGAATGTGTGTCAAGTTTTACTTTTGTATTAGAGCTTGGTTCTTCTGTCTATAGTAGCATTGGCACCTAAACCCATGAATTCCACTTCATTTGTTTCTCTACTCATCGCTTCATCAGCATCCATAGCAGTTTCAGCTCCATGACTAGTGGCTCTATCTTTAGCACACAAATCGACTATATCATCCCAATTTTGAAGCACCTTGAATCGGAACGATTTAGCCGATTTATGCCACTGGAAAAAAAAGTCAAATCCAATCTACTTTGAGTAACAAATAGCAATATATTAAAGAATACTTACAGTGTAATATTCATTCCAAACATTTTCATTTTCAACTGTGATCATGTGCTTAGTGCCATCCCAATCAAACCCACTCTGGCCAAGGATGTCACTTACAATACCATACCACGATCTCTATAATTTGATACGATTTTTGACATTATCTAATGTGACATTAACAATGAAGCTTGTAGACAACACTACCGCTACAGCATTCAATGTTGACCTTTTCCATTCTCCGTCGCCCTTGTTACCCAAATTCCTTTGATCTCTCAGTACATCAGCCAATATACGTTCCATCTCCAAATCCCATGTAAAATAACTTCTTGTTTCCTCATTATTTTTTCCTAAAACTTTTCTTTTGCCTGACATCTTTTCATTAGATGAGTCCATTGAAGTTAATGTCACTTATTTAACCTGCACATAACAAATATTAGATACAACCTACTTTTTATGCAATAACAAAGTATATAAAAGTCTATCTTCAATAGCAAAGTACAATGGTAACAAAGCACACAAAATTTGTCTACAATAGCAAATTACATTTAAAAAAGAACTATCCCTAAGCAAAGTTTCTTCTAACTTGATAGTTAGCAAACATATTCATAGCTAATGTATCTCGAAATCTTGTCCATTCCTCAGTCGCTTGAATAGTTGTGATATCATCTATGACGTTATTTTTAACTCCTTCCCTTGATTGATGGACTAACTCTTCATCAACAACAGATAAGGATTCTAAGTCTTGAACTTCTAAAAGTTGATCAGTTTATTGTTCGTCTCTTATGAAATTGTGTAACACAAAACAAGCATTGATAATTCTTATTTGTGTCTTTATATCAAAAAATGAAGGAGTTCTTAATATACTCCATCTTTTTTTCAAGATCCCAAATGACCTTTCTATTGCATTTTGGGCACTTGCATGACGAAGATTAAATAACTCCTTGTAACTTTGATGGGTGTTTCCAATCCACTCATTGAGATGATATCTAGTCCCTCGATATGGTGCTAAAAATCCCGGACCATTGGTATATCTCGCATCCACAAGAAAGTACTTACCTACAATGTTTAAAATAAAAGTCATAGGCTTAAACTATACAAAAAAAAGAAAAAAAAATATTTCCAAGAAATATTACCCATTGGAATTTCAAGTTTGTTTTGACAACGTAATGCATCTCGTAATACTCGAGAATCTCCTATAGACTCTTCCCACCCAGGTAACACATAAATAAACCTTAAATCTGGACCACAAGCGGCTAACACATTTGTAGAAATATCACTCTTTCTATTACGATATCTAGGTCTCTCATCAGGAGAAACTGTAACTGGAATATGAGTCCTATCAAGTGCTCCAATACATCTCTACAAACAAGACAATTTTTTTAGATTCTAAGAAAATTTTATAATTAACTAATCTCTCCTAACAATTGATAAACTTACCTCAAACCATCTCCACTTGTTTGCTTCCGCACCTTCTAAAGCACAGGGTTGAAAATTCGAATAGTCTTTGCTCACTTTCATTACCACTTTCAAGACATCGTTGAATTGCCTACTTATGATTTCTTTAGATCTACAATAACTAAATTGCACTACCCTATACTTTAGGTTGTGAGCAAGGATATGTAAAAACATTGCTACTGCTTCAGTTGTTGGAACATTTCTTGTTCTTACTAATCCACCCTTTTCTTGTAAAATTCTACAAAGGTTAAAAAATGCATTTTTACTAAGCCTCAATTGTTCAATGCAATCTTTCTCTGTCCCTCTATAAAGACGATTAAGGAAGATGCGACGTTCTAGTTCCCAATTATGGCTTGGTTCCTTAACAAAATAATTATTATGATATCATGTCACTACACCAATGACCATATGAACAACACAAGCAGCAGCTAATAAGATTATCTTCTTATACTCTTCTCTTTTACGTTTTCTTGAAGTAATTGCAGTGTCAACTATGCTAGAATCCATTTCTTCTCAATCAAACTGCATGATAATGATATAAGATAATATGTGCATATATTATTTGGAGATTTAAAACAATGATACTAGTGCAATACAAAGATGATCAACTAGAAACAATGATACTATTAAATCATGTTTTTGTCGAGCTATTTTATGCCAATTATCTTATTAGGGATTGAAAACTTTGTGACAAAGCTCACACAAAGTAGAAAACTTTAAACCCAAACTTTGAACTTACAAAGTGCCCTTTCCCTCTCCGGTATGGTCCCAATGACAAGTGGCAGCAGGACTTGATGAAAAATCCTGGATCAATTAAGGGCCTAAGTCAACTAATCTATTTGATTACCACACATGTCTTGTTCTTTTCTCTCCCTATGTATATCCTGATATTAGACCAGGCCAAGTTAACGTTGGTACCAAAAAACTATTTTGGGCCTACAAATACAAATGTGTAACCTGATCACAAAACAATGACAACATGGGTAACATTTGACTAGGTTCAACCTTACTCCCAAAGCTGAAAGGCATAGAAACAACCAATCCATTATTATTAATTTTATATAGGTTAATCTATTTAGGAGCAATATACTATATTTCATATTCTATTATTAACTAAAATAATGTGGTTGTATATATAAAACTCTATCTTATATTATCTTTAGTTACTGTAGGAGAAATATATGTAGCATATGATTCTTGTTATACTTTTGGTATTTAGTATAAATATCTTTTGGTAAAATATACTACAAAGTACTTCCTAGTATTAGTAGAGGAATGGATATATACACGAATATAAAGAATAAAAAGTGAATATAATAAAGAATAGAATGTTCTTTTAAGAGACCTAGAAAAAGTTTCACTTTATACATATAGCAAAAGTATTTTCTTATGAGATACAGTATATAGTTATTTCTAAATAATTGTAAGTAATCAGTATTATTTCATTATTATTACCAACATTACTACTATCAAATTAATATTTCTCTTTCTTACAACAGAAATAAAAATAAAAAATAAAAATCTCATCCACAACACATATAGTAATAGATTTGAGATTTCAAATTTCTGGGGGGTTGAAAAAGATTATAAGATTGAGGAAATGACATGATCCAAATTAATCTTTGTCAATCAAAACTTTCAAAAAAACTGAATCAATAATTCACATAGAAGTAATTAGCCTGCAAGACCTATCATTATCAATTTCAAATACATATTTAAAGTATATATCAATTTTAAATTCTGATCATGCTCACACTAGTTGAACCCACAACCAATCCATTTGCTCTTATCCTCTCCACGGATTTAAAGATTTGATTCCTTTTCTTACCTTAAGAGACATGGTACTTCAAGATTTTACCTAGAAAATGATGGATAGACTCACAGGGCCAAACTAAGATTCTTGACTATATAACAATGCACTTAAATCACTTTCCCTGTGCTCTACTAACAAGGATAATTTTGATGAATGATGACAATAAACTCATAAGACCTATGATGTTCTATTTAAACTAGAAATGTGATGGGCCAAAAGCCACATTCTACCTCATCAAAACACACTTAACCATTATTAAACGGTAAAAAATCAAAAAAGAACAATCCTTTTTGCGGCTATTTGATTTTAATGTTGCATTGCAGGTTGCCAATGGGATTCTTAGTAATCCATAGTGTATCTTAATGTAGACTCAAACCCTTTTAATGTGAAGAGAGGATTAACAAAGAATACACAATCTTGATACAGCTGACAAGTCCCTGGTAAATGCAAAATCTCACTCCCTTGCAGTGGCTTCTCCCATAAAATGTGTTGTCATGTTACAAGATTACATGCTGCACTCGGGTCTAAAGCAATAGTAGGGTAAGAACTCCTTTGCTATATGTTCCAGGATACTATATGGGAATTTGCTAAATGATTTTTATCTACTCAGAAAAAAAATTACAGGATACTAAATGTGTGCACTAAAGGGTCCTAAATGTGTGCACTACTGTACTAAATAAATTACAGGATACTATATGGGAATTTGCTAAATGACTTTTATCTGCTCAGAACAAAGTTAAAGCCCACTTGATATACGAATACTAGGTCTTTTCATAGGTAGAAATTTAGAGATTGAGTGGTCTTATATATATAGTGCTTATGGGATAATAACATCAGAAGTGCACTCAATCAACTGAAGAAGCAAAACAACTATGCTACTGCAAATATCCACTCAGAAGTAATGCAGTGGTTACACAAAATCAAGCAAGAAATGCTTGACGCATATCAGTCTGATACTGATAAATTATTTTGTTCACCATTCTAGCAAAACTAGTACATCTAAATATAAAGTGTATCACTACTGGCCTTTAGTATTATGTTCAGTCTCTCATTCATCTTATATCATATCAATATGTCAGTGCAATAAATCATCATTTTCAATTAATAAACACCAAAATGTGCCAGCTTTATTGGAGTTACTGGTGCACAGTTTATAGTAGTAGTTGAAACAATAGCATCATGCTCAAGGAATATATAACACCTCTGGGGCCATCCAACGCTAAGCTCTTGTTTCTCAACCAATTCCTTTGAACCCCCCCAAAAAAATCATGCAATTCGAGAAATTCAAACAGATTTGTTTCTCTATTTCTCTTTGATGCATATTCACAAACATATGGTGCTCACAACCTATCTCAACTCCAAACTCATCCAATTCCACACCCACCAACATATCAAAATCATTGAAACAAAATAAATGAAATACAAAACGAAACATAAATCAATAAAATCAAGCAACCCTTGTAGCTACAAAAATAAAATAAAAAACAAACAAACATAAACTTGAAAAAAGAAAAAAATAAAGATGAGCGAGGGGGAGAGAAACCTATAGTGACGTTGCTGAGAGGGAAAGAGAGAGTCACACGTGTGCGTTGGGAGGGAGAGAGCTGGTTGGTGTGCTGAGAGGGAGAGAAAGCGGCTACGGAAAGAGAGCTAGTGGTGTGTTTCTAGGAAAGGAGGAATTTTAATTTCTTTTTTTTTTGAGAATTTAAAATGATGTAAAGTTAATAAATTAAAATGCTTTATCAAAATGATATATTTTAATTATTTTTAAAATATCTTATCCAAATATATTATATTATAAAAAGATATTTTAATTTTCCTGTTGAAATACTTACCTAGTTTAATTTCTCCATCAAAACAATTAGTTAAGCTAACATGCGTGGATAAATTAGAGACAGATATGACAGAACAAACGGACATGATCAGAAACACGATAAAGGCAATGCATGGAAAAAAAGATAAAGGTACGAAAGCAAAGACGGGGAAAACGGTGACGGTTCTCATTTGCCATCATTTTGTATTACTGCTTTTGCCTCCTCTTTAATGAATTTGTTGCTTTTTGTTAGGTCTATTTATTCATAATATGAACAATGTTTAGATCCATAGAAAAGTATAATTAATAGGATAAAGATTCTTTGTCATCCAAAGAAATGTAGACACTTGTTAGAAATAATATAAATGTGAACTGCAATATAATAATAAAAAAAAGGAAATATAAAATGGACGTAATTGTTATATATATATATATATATATATATATATATATATATATATATATATATATATATATATATTAAAATTGTACAATTTTAATATTACGTGAACTAAATTTATCATATTTACTCACATTTACAATCAAATCCTTTAGTATAGTTTTATCTAATATTTAAGTCATTAGTTTATTTAAAAAGGAGTGTTATTTAGTAAAAAAAAACACTGCACGAAATACACGAACCACGTTAGTATCATTTTTTTATATTGCTATCACATATTTCTTTTGAACTATAGTACATAAACAGTTTACTAAACGAGATATTCACAACAACAAAAACTTAACGAGATCGATCTTGTATGATTTAAGTAATTAATACTTCTATCAATCTTAATATAGTAATTGATTTTTACTATTCAAAATTACAAGCCTATTATATATTCAGTGAAATAAATATAACTTTTTCAGTTTAGCTCGTAATTTTTAGCATGAAATAGGCAAAAGCACCTAGCACAAAATAAATAGTTATTAAAAATTAATAAAAGATAAAACTTGTTTTGAACTGAAATCACGGAGTCGTGTCATTCGTGCCTATTTGAAGAAAATGTTTTCGTAGTAATAAGCATTTCTGTTATTTAAAATATAAAATATATTTTTTTATCGTTGATTGTTGTTATAAAATAAATAATTTACTCACAAAGAACGTTAACATGGACAATTAAGTCAATACAATCAGAACACATTTTACTTAATTGTAGTCCAAATATTTTATATTTTTCAGTTTAAATATATCGACTCATTGGCATGTCATGTTCACTTTGTCACATTAACTAATTCTGTTAGTAGATGAAATAATAAAATAAAATAGTTTACATATGTAAAGAGTTATTACACAACTATTTGATTTTAAATCGTTGTGTATAATAAATTAGTTGTTTTTTACATTAATTATCTTTAAACTTATATTAATCATAATTTTTAATTTAACATTGAGAACGCATATAAATAAAAACTAAATTCATAATCGAAAGATATTTGTATAAGTGGACAAAAACTTTAGAGTAATCACACAATGGAAGTCAAAATGCAGAATTATGATGTATTTGTGAATAATAAATTAAATATCGGTCTGGTATAAAATTACTCTAGGACAAAGTAATATTGTCCTTAAGAAGCATGAGGCTACTTGCTATAGAACCTAACCCATGTTAAATTATACTATCTCTAATTTTATATATAAGAAATAACTATTTAATTCATCAAAATTAATAAAAAAATAGTTTGGTTAATTAGTTTGTTATAAATTTTAATTTTATTTTAAAATTATTTATGACATTAAATGATTTAAGATATGATTATTTTTTAAAAGATAATTTTTTAACCAATAAATATATCTTTTTGTTAATAATTTAATAAATACACTCACTTTCATAAAAAAGAAAATAATCATTAAGGGTAAAAAAGAATATTTAGCAATAAAAAGTCCTATATTTCTTATAATTAAGATAAAAAAATGTTATCATTTGTTTATTATATATGAGATCGAAAATATTAATAAATTTAAATTAATCAATATCACTAAAGCGAGGGTAAACATTTATTATATGTCATTGCCTTGATAAAATAGGCATTGTCTTGAGTGTTGCAGCTCTTTATGGAGGTACCAAGTACCTACCTTCAATTTTTATGGTTGGATTAATATTTATCATTTATTTATGATTGGAATTAAATGACCTTTAATTTTTTATCATTTATTTATGATTGAAAGGTGTGGAATAATTAATTATATAAAAGATGAATGTTTTTTGGTGTAATAAAAGATGAATGTTGGTTAAATAATTTTTAATAAGATATTTTTATTATTAGTTATTTATGTGAAAATAAAATTACGAATAGATTCTCAATTCTATATCAACATGGTGATTTAAGTAAAATTGAAATAATTTTTTTTAGGAATATCTCGAATTTGAAAATTGTGAGTGGATAAAAATAGAAAAAAAGATTCCACAAAAGATAACAAATGAAGTATTCCGGAAATGAGTCACTAACAAAATCAATACATAGTTACTTAGAATAGATTGTGTATTCATATATTAGACATTAGATTAATACACCATTTAGAGAATGAGACTCAAATTAGAATATTCACTCTTCTTACTCTTTTAATTGAACATTCTTGTCATTAATTATTTCCATTTTTTTATGTTCTTCTCTCTCGACCATCTTATTCACCTATCTATTTCACTCAATTTTTTTTCCGATCACCAAATAATTGAAATAATTTTTTAAAATAAATTGTGAATAATTAAAACTAATCCTGCATTACAATTTAAATTATTCATTCTAATTCAAAATGTAATTTATATATGCATAGACATTTATTTGTTATGAGTTTTAATTATAATACAATTTATATATTTAAAATCATTATTATTATATAAAGTAAACATTCTCAAAAAATACACTAAATAAATATTAGTTAAACAAGCTAAAATTATATGAGTCATAATAAAATTATTTTTCTTAACTAATTATTTTATTAGCCATGATATTCAGCACGTACCATAAATAAACTCATGTATGAATAAATTGTTGAGTGATATTAAATTTAGTACTCTTAAATAAATTTTCAAGTTGAAATCTTATATGTGGATAAAAATGTGAATGAGAGAAAAGAATCTCACTAAAAGTGAATACTCCATACTAGTAATAAAAAAAAGGGTTAAATTATAATTATGATTCTCTATAATTTCAAATTTATGATTTTGATTCTTGAATCTAGTCCTCATGCTAACTAAGTAATTTTGGTTATTCCATAAATTAACTGTGTAAAGTCAAATATTAACTTTGATGTGACATACTAGTGTTAATGTGACACTTAGGTAGGCGGTTAACATGATGCTTATGTGATAATAAATCATATAAAGTAAAATAAAAATTAAAAGAATGATTGTAGTAGGAATTGAACACTTAAACACTTATTTTATTTATTTAATTTTATAAACATTATTTTCAATGTATCATTACTTTATTAATTTTTTTCGAGTTATAAAAACTTATATATTAAAAAAATTAATATAAAAATCATTTTATTTTTATTTTATATCATTTTAATTTTATCAATTTATAATTAAATTTCATAAATTAATATATAAATTATAAAAATTAATTAAATTTATTTTAATATGTAAATTATTTTTATTCTAATTTTATAAATTTAAAAAATTTTAACATTTAATTTTTTAAGAAACATTCATGTTTAATATTTTTGTTTTAACTATATAAATTATCTAGTAAATAAGTTTTTTAATACTAATTATATAAATCAAGAAAATTACATAAATTAATATGAAAATAATTTATATAAATTATTTTATGTAATTTATAAAGTTATGAAAATTTATTTTTTATATAAATAATACAAATTTTTATTTTAATTATTGAAATTAATAAATTTTTAATTTTTAATTTTATTTAAATATTATTTTAAATTTACGTAATTGGTATAAATTACAAAAAATAATTTTTTAAAAATAATCTATATATTAGTTTACGTAATTTTTTAAAATTATCATAAAATAAAATAATTTATATATAATAATTTATTAATTTATACTAAAATATATTTATAATAAAAATAAATACATATAAAATTAAATATTAAATATTTTATTTTAATTTATAAATTTTGTAATTAAAAAATAAATAAATAACTCTCTGACGTAAAATAATATTTATAACATTAATTAAAGTAAGTGTTTCTGTAATTTATTATTTTACCTTTAAATAAAATATTATGAGTTTAATTTTTTATTTTATGTAATCTTTTTGAAAGACCAACTGACTGGTTGATTAAAATCATTTATTTAAAAAAAATAAAAAATTTAAACATCTTTATTTTAAAATATAAAATCAAAATCATAGATTTAAAATTATTTAAAAAGAAAACTAAAATTTAACCTAAAAAATAAACAATCCTATACACTTTCCTGGTCAAAGGAGGGAATATTCCCTGACAGAAAAACCAACAGAAACAGCAGTGAAAGAAAGACTCTGCAATTGCATCACGTTACGTATCTGAATTTCCTTCTCACTATCTTTTCTCTTTTTTTTTTTTTTCTGTTAATAAATCACGCCTGCGTCGCCTATCCTTTGATTCTGCCATGCCATGCCACGCCACATCGATTACTTTTGTGGAACTTTCTGAAAAACATGCACAAAGGTTATTCACGATAAGGTGCACATTGACACTCTTGGAAGTGAATTGTTAACCAAAACTACATCCAATGTAATTGGATTTTAGTTACTTTTAAGCAAAAGCTTAAAAACAACAAACTTTTATCCCAGCAATTGTTTCCAATTTGAGAAATACTTTTTTTAAGAAATTATACTTTTGAGTTTAATTTGTATATACTTTGAGTATAAAATTTAAAATAATTAGATGATTGATAAGAATGTTGAAGGTAATTGTTATAAAATTTAACAAATTTGCTATGATATAATAATTTATAATTAAATGATAATATAAAATTTTTTATTTTATTTTATTGTTGAATAATTTATATTTAAGACTAACCACCTGTAGTATATTTATCCTTTCAATTACGTTTTTCAATACACAAAATAAGAACTTAATATCTCGATTCGGACAAACATAATATATATAAAAACTATTTATTAATGAATTATAGGTCAATACATTGATCAAGTTTATGAAAAGTTTAAATTGACTAATATGATTTTTAGATCCATCATTTATCAATGACTCGTTATACCATATAAGTCTATATGATGTGATGTTTCCCTAGCCTAAATTAAAAGATCCTCATTAGTTGTCTTATATATACGCCTCCTATCAAGGGTACTAAAATATTCAACTATTAAAAGAGCTTGCCTTCCGTTGTTGGGTTTACTTATGGTTGAAAATAATCCACGCTTCAGTGACATAAATAAACTTTGAAGAGCCAAGAGGAACATTCTCTCTATTATATTATCTTTATTTTTATTTATAAGATTTAAATTAAAAAAATAATATTTATTTTTGATATTACTCAATCCACGAGGTTTCGTGTATTAATTATTTTTAAATTAAAATATTCTTAATCAAAATAAAAAACATTATATTGATAAATATTTAGAGAGAGATACCAAGATATATTATATGACATGAATCATGATAAATAATAATTGAAATTTATAAATAAAAATAAAAGTAATATTTTTTAACACACTCTACTATTAATTATGATTTATTAAAGAGACAAACTTATAAAAAAAATAGTAAAACCTACAAATAAAATTATGATTTTCAATCAATTTTAACTGATCATAAAATATGTACGTGTATGGAAGAGTGCATTAGGTAATAAGTTCTTTGCATTTTTCATAAAAATTTTCAACATTAACAAGTATATATTATTTTCACAAATCATTATCCTTTTTTTTAAGATCAGCAAACAAAAGATTTTATTAAGAAAAGGCACAAACAGTGCAGTTACATGAGAAAGAGATATGAAAGACTTCCCTACCAAAAATGGTTGGGCCAATAGAAACTGAATCTTTATGTATACACCAGATAATGCATAAATGAAGATCAGATCCTAATGAATCCATCCATCCAAATCCAAAAAAAAAAAACCCTCCCCTACATGAATATTCCTTCTAAAGTTTTGTTGCTACTAAAGCCTTTACAACTCAAGAGTTCTGCTGCCACTGATGAATGGAGGTGAGAACAAAAATGTCGTGTACAGCCCACTCATTATACCAATCAAGTATGCTCTATCAATACTTTTATCTTACTTATTCATAGACTAACTTAGGGTTAGAGTACTTTTATAAGTATCCAAACTATCTCTTATCAACAAACAAAAACAACACCACCACCAACTCTATTGTTTTATTTCGTTGTGAGGAGAGAAATAGAATATATAAAAATAAAATAGAGATAATTTTTAAAAAATAAAATGAAAATAAAATTTAATGTTGAGTTGTTTGATTTAAGAAAAATAGGTGAGATATATAATAAAAAAATGATAAAATTGTTTCTTTTAAATGAAATGAGATGAGAGAAGTTAACAAATCAATAAAAATACCCTTGCAAGCAAGCATTGCCTATTACCTAAAATTACTTTCATAGGGACATTTTTGTCGTTTTCTGCAAAGGCGGTAAAAAAGCTGTAAAATAAAAGACTTAATTATATAATTAGTCTCTTAATTATAATTAAAAGTTTAATTATATTCTTCAATTATTAAAAAGTCTAATTATATCCTTTGATTATTTAAAATACTATAATTATATCTTTTTATCAGTTTTGTTAGTTTGATTAAGGAAAGTTTTATAAATAGAAATTTTTATATTTACTTTTTGGCGACCGATATAAAAATATTTATCTTCATCGGCCTCAAATCTTAACAAAGATGTTATTAACTGATGTAAAAAATTTCTTATCTTATATAAGTTGTATTGATAATTAATCTAAAAACATTTATTTTTATTAATCAAATTAACATAACTGGTGAAAAGGATATCATTGTAATATTTTAATAATTAGATGACCTGATTAAATTGTGTAATAACTGAACAATTCAATTAAATTTTTAATTAGGAATCAACTAAATAATTAAGTCAAATAAAAACATTATAGTAGTCACGTGTTTGTTGTTTCACTCGAGAGAAAGAAGTTACTTTGTAGAATCCACACATATTCATCTTATTTCTGCTTTCGATCACTTCCAAAGTAACTTTAAATAATTAAAGATATATAATTAAAGTAGTCACTTAATTAGAGTAATTTATTTTATATATAATTAAAGATATTTAAATAATTCCAAAAAATAAAAGTACTTGTTAACTAACAAAATTATTTTTTAAGTTGGTTATAAACAAATCAATTTTACGTATTTTAATAAAATAAATTACTTTAAGTTTCATTACTTAGGACACTGATTACTGATTAACATTTGCCAAAAAATAAATATATAGAAAATTAAGAATTAAACAAAACTTATCAATTTTCAAAAATTGAAAGATTAAATATTTATTTTAAAATAGGAGACCGAAAATATGAATAGAACAAAATAAAAAAATCAATATTATATTTTAACATTTAACTATGTATCTATAATGAATTTTACATATAAATATTTAGAAATATAAATCCTGTTGCCACTCTAGTTATAATATTATAAAAACATCAAAGTAAAAGTATTCTAATCATCATCATAAAAATTCTTTTCGCTCTCATCAATATCTTGAAACTGGAGAAACTAAAATTATGGCGAATCTGATGTGATTCTCCTTGCTCTTCATCTTCTTATACAATCAAAAAGAGATTTTCTTTACCACTGCCAAGCGCTTTCAAGTTTCATTCATCTATGGTCTTCACTCCATTATGGCAAGAAAATCTCTTTGGATAAATCTGAATAGTATCAATGCTAATATGAATTGTCCCTGGCTCCTCATTGGTGACTTCAACTCCATTCTGTCTCCCACCGACCGTTTCAATGGAGCTGAGCCCAATGCTTATGAGTTGCAAGATTTTGTTGATTGCTATTCTGACCTGGGGTTGGGGAGCATCAACACTCATGGCCCCTTGTACACATGGACTAATGGCAGGGTGTGGAGCAAACTGGATAAAGCTTTATGTAACTAGGTCTGGTTCATTTCCTTTGGAAATTCTGCTTGTGAAGTTATGGAGTTTATTTCTATTTCAGACCATACTCCTCTAGTTGTCACCACTGAGTTGGTAGTGTCTAGAGGTAATTCTCCATTTAAATTCAACAATGCTATTGTGGATCATCCAAATTTCTTAAGAATTGTTGCAGATGGCTGGAAGCAAAATATTCATGGCTGTAGCATGTTCAAGGTCTGTAAGAAATTGAAAGCTCTTAAAGCTCCCTTGAGGAATCTTTTTAAGCAGGAGTTCAACAACATCTCCAACCGAGTGGAGCTAGTTGGGGCTGAATATAACAGTGTGCTTAATTCTCTAAAGCAAAATCCTCAGGATCCTTCCATTCTTGCTCTGGCAAACCGCACTAGAGGGCAGATCATTATGCTTAGAAAAGCGGAGTCTATGAAATTTGCTCAGCTCATAAAAAACAAACATATCCTGCAGGCTGATAAATGCTCCAAATTTTTTCATGCTTTAATCAAGCGCAACAGACACAGCCGGTTTATTGCTGCCATAAGGCTAGAGGATGGGCATAACACTTCCTCCCAAGATGAAATTGCCCTTGCTTTTGTGAATCACTTTAGGAATTTCTTTAGTGCTCATGAGCTGACCCAAACTCCTTCCATTTCGATCTGCAACAGGGGTCCTAAGGTTCCCACCGATTGCTTTGTGGCCTTACTTTGTCCTACTTCTAAGCAAGAGGTTTGGAACGTTATTTCTGTGATGGATAACAATAAAGCTCCTGTGCCAGATGGTTTCAATGTTTTATTCTTCAAGAAGGCTTAGAATATCATTGGTGATGATATCTTTGTAGCGGTTAATGAATTCTTTACAACTGGAAAAATTCTAAAGCAGCTAAACCATGCTATTATTGCGCTTATTCCTAAGCATGACCAGGCCTCCCAGGTTAACCATTTTAGACCCATATCTTGCTGTAATTTGTTATACAAGATTGTGTCTAAAATTCTGGCCAACCGCATAGCCCTAGTGCTTAAGACTATTATTGGGGAAACTCAAACTGCTTTCATTAAGAACAGAAAGATGATGGACAACATCTTCCTAGTTCAAGAGATTTTGCGCAAATATGCTCGTAAAAGATCTTCTCCGAGATGCCTCCTGAAAATTGACTTGCATAAAGCTTATCATTCCATTTCCTGGGAATTCTTGGATTGGATGCTTAAGTCCATTGGCTTCCCAGCCCAGTTCTGTACTTGGATCATGGAATGTGTTTCTTCCACTTCCTTTAGTGTGACAGTTAATGGATCCATTTATGGTCACTTCAAAGGGCAGCGGGGTCTTAGACAAGGGGATCCTCTCTCCCCTTATCTGTTTGTGCTCTGTTTGGAGTACTTTTCCAGAGATATGAGTAGCCTCAAGGATGATGCCAATTTTAAATTTCATCCCAACTGTGCAGGTATTCAACTATCTCATTTGGCTTTTGCAGATGATATTATGCTTCTATCTAGAGGAGATATCCTTTCTGTGTCAACTATGTTTGCCAAGCTTCAACACTTGTGTAGGGTTTCAGGGCTTTCCATCAGCTCTGATAAATCTGCCATATACTTAGCCGGTATTAGGCCTCATGAGCTTTCTCATATTTAGCAACTTACTGGATTTAGCTTGGGTAACTTTCCTTTTAGATACTTGGGTGTTCCCCTTTTATCATCTAGATTAAATGTATGTCATTATGCTCCTTTGCTTTTCAAGATTACTGGCCTGATTCAGGGATGGAGCAAGAAGTCTTTATCTTATGCAGGTAAGTTAGAGTTGATCAGAGCAGTTATTCAAGGAATTGTGAATTTCTGGATAGGGATTTTTCCTTTGCCGCAATCTGTTATGGACCGGATCAACGCTTCGTGCCGTAATTTTCTGTGGGGCAAAGCGGATATTGACAAAAATAAGCCCTTGGTTGCTTGGTCAGTAGTTTGTTCTCCGAAAAAAGAAGGGGGTTTAGGCCTTTTTAATCTCAAGGACTGGAACCTTTCGCTTCTTTCCCATATCCTGTGGGACTTTCATTGTAAGAAAGATTCTCTATGGGTTCGGTGGATTCACCATTACTATTTCAGAGGGAGCGATGTGTGGAATTACAATACTTCTTCATCAGATTCAGTTTTGATAAAGAAAGTCATTCAAATAAGGGACTTTATTATCTCCAAAGAGCTAAGTACAGAAGAGGCCAAAAAGAGGATTCAATCTTGGAGCACCAATGAACAATTGCTTGTTGGCAAAGTCTATGAATACATTAGAGGTGTCAAGCCTATTGTTAGTTGGTGTTCTGTTATATGGAACCCAGCAATCCCGCCTAAGATGTCTTTCATTTTGTGGCTTGCTAAAAGGAACCGGCTGCTTACTCTTGACAAAGTTGTTTTTTTGAACAAGGGTTCCCTCTACCCTTTATGTTTAAATGAGGCTGAGTCAAATGCTCATTTGTTCTTTTCTTGCAGGAAATCTCTCTAAGTTTGGGCTCACATTCGTGATTTGGCTCCTTTCCGCAGGCGTTTCACTTCTTTACAGCGCATTACTGACTCTTTAATTAGGGCCAGATCCACATCAGGTGTTCAAGGAAAGTTACGTTGTCTGGCTATAGCAATTACAGTCTACTGCATCTAGCTGTCTATGAACAAGCTGATTTTTGAAGATTATCAATTTTCTGTAATAGAGGTTATTAGCAAGATTAAGTTTCTTATGTATAGACAAGTGCACCTGTTGCATTTGTTTTAACATCTTGATATAGGTCTTCTTGTATTATGAAGATTTTTTATTTTCTCTAGCTGCGGGGTATGCCCCGTTTATTGTTGTATCTTTTTGGGTTTAATATAATTTACATTTTTCCAAAAAAAAAAAAAGATTTTGTTTTCGAAAACACTTGGTAGTAGTGTTTTCTTTGTTAACTAAGACTATGATTGTTTTACGGCGTGGGCATGTGTTCTAAAACACCAATTTGTGAGAAGCAATAAATTACTACTTCTCTTTAAAAGTTGGTTTGAAGGGTGTTAAAGAAAAAATAAATAAACATTAATTCCTTGGGTCCAAAGTCGGCCGAACCAAACTGAGTGTTAAGAATAATAATGATGGGCCCCTCCTCATTCCCAAAGTTTTCAACCCAAATCACGCTTGGGCACCTTTTTATGGTAGATTTTCCTTGTTCAGGTTGAGCACACACATAATTTTGCCACTTTGTACTTGACAACAACCGTTGGTTTCGTCAATTTGCGGTCAGTCTAATCTAAACAACAACATGCACCCCTCCCCCCCATTCCCAGAGTGCTCAATTGGTAACGAGTGCCTCCAAAACTGTACCTTCCTTTCATGCTTCTTCCACTGGCGTGGGACAAATTATGGTCCTGTTTGAAAAATTCTTGTGTCTTGGCACTGCATGTGGGAATGAATTAATATGTCCATGGCAGCACAGCCTCCACTAAGCACCACATTTTGCCACAACTTGATCAATTACCGGGTCATGTGTCAACCCCATTGCCTACACGTGTCGATCGTGCATGGCTTCTTTCAACAAATTGAATAAACCAATTTTTAGAAATTACATGTATTTTTTCTATAAGACAATTCGGCTCAAGTCAGATAGCTAGTACTATTGTTGAGAATAAAATTCTCTTTTGTAGTATTGACACAGTTATACCAACTAAGATAAAATAATGTTGTATTAGTTTATCGATGCATTGGATGGTAGACAAAATTAGATAAATGATTTCTAATTAAGGGATCGTGTGCAATAAAATATAATATCTAATTACCCATCTAAAGCTATGCTGATTTGATGGACTCAAAGTTGTTGATCCAGACAAAGTGGCAGTGACTAGCACCATCACAAGTTGGTCCAACTCCTACTCCATCGCAAGCCCTTCTAACCAAATGATCAAACTTTAGCGGGGACAAAATAGTGAATATCCACTATAGGACTTTCACTTGAATGATGCCTAACATCAAACTTTTTGACAGCTTGAATCATTAGTGTCAACAAAGAAAAAAAGCAAAACCCCTCATACGTTAAGCCCTTTAAGCTAGGTAAGGAGATGGGGATCAATCACCAAATACACATCAAGTCCTGCTCTCTGAGTACTCTCCCATAGACAAGATTTTTGGACTTTAAATTTAATCAAATTCATTTCACAAGGATTTAATATAAGTTAAGTTAATTCTCCCTTAGACCACATTGTTTGGTTAGGC
Organism: Glycine max; assembly: GCF_000004515.6. Classification (NCBI taxonomy): domain Eukaryota; kingdom Viridiplantae; phylum Streptophyta; class Magnoliopsida; order Fabales; family Fabaceae; genus Glycine; species Glycine max. Next base: position 8,941,206 of record NC_016088.4, on the reverse strand, counting down.
TTGTTTCTCAAGGAGCATCATCAACAGCAACAATTATTGTCACTTGTGAGGTGAGTTTTGTGAGGAGTGACACTCTAAAGGTGGTTAATTCTGAACTCCCATGACTATTAATGTGCCATATTTTTGGAAGAGATAGGGGCAAAACAAAAATTAAAAGGAAAAAAGAAAAGAAAAGAAAAGTAAATGGCCACATCATTGAAATCTCCCTTTAAAAGATGGCCACAACTTCACTAACAAGCTAGAAAAGCCTAATCCAGCTGAGAAAAAAAAATGGATGTAGAGAAAGCCTTCCACATGACTGGAGGAGTTGGCAAAACTAGCTATGCCAAGAATTCCTCACTACAGGTTCTCTCTCTCTTTCTTTCTTTCATTCATTCTTTCTCAATCTACCATATCTTCCCCCATCATTTTCTTGTTCTGGTCTACAATTCTTTGTGATATGCTTATATACCTGCTTTAATCTTATTATTCCAACAGAAGAAGGAATCTGATAAAGTGAAGCACATAATCATACAAACAGTTGAGGAGCTCTACCTTGCAACCACTCCAAAGAGCATAGGCATTGCTGATTTGGGCTGCTCCTCTGGACCAAACACCCTATCAATCATCAAAGATATCTTTCAGGCCATCCAAGGCATAAGCCACAGGATCATGCACCACTCCACAGAGTTCAGGGTGTACTTCAATGATCTTCCAACAAATGACTTCAATTCAATCTTCAAGGCCATCCCAGAGTTCCAAAATTTGCTTAGGCAAGACAGGAAAAATGGGTTCCCTTCCATTTTCATGGGAGGCTACCCTGGCTCATTTTATGGAAGACTGTTCCCAAACAGTTACTTGCACTTTGTCCACTCCTCCTACAGTCTTCACTGGCTTTCAAGGGTATAACACACTTTCCCCCTTTCTTGTCATGCTCATCATCATCTTCCTCCTGTTTTAGCCTTATCTAGAAGAAGAATAATGTTTTCTAGACACTAGTAGTACCAAGTACTAGTGTCTGATAACATAATAAGTGATATGGTGAGATGAGAAAAAAGAGATACCTGCACTGTTGGGGTGTCCATATATCAGAGTTGTGTCTAGAAACAAGTTTAGGTGTAGTTTACTGGTGGTTTGTGTCATGCAGGTTCCTCCAGCACTCTATGATGAGCACAAAAGGCCTTTGAACAAAGGGTGTGTTTACATTTGTGAATCAAGCCCTGAAGTGGTGTCTCAAGCATACTATCACCAATTCCAGGAAGATTTTTCCTTATTCCTTAGGTCAAGGTCAGAAGAACTAGTAGTAGGTGGAAGAATGGTGCTGATATTTTTGGGGAGAAGGGGCCCAGAACATGTTGACAGAGGCAACTCTTTCTTCTGGGAGATTCTTTCCCGTTCATTTGCTATTCTAGTCTCACAGGTACACTTATTAGAGGACACACCATCACCATTATCATTATTGTTGTTGTGTTATAACTGACAAGTTGAAATTCAACATATTTACAAGGACAAGATAAAATTGAAAATATGTAACTTCCTTCTTAATTACTGGAACAAGACTACAGTTTCTATAGGTGAAAAATGATTTAGATACTACTTATGTGGAAGTTCTGTAATGTTTACCCTTGCTAATTTTAGCAGCGTCTTTGACAATTGACATGATCTTTCAATCATTTCTTGATTATTATATTTTGTAATAAATACTTAACTTCAGCTAATCAGAGTTAGCTAGCTTGACATTAAAATCAATGTAAGGATTTTGGTTGGATTTTTATTGGTGAACTCGCATTATCAAGTTGTCAGTTTCTTAATTTAATCGAAGCTCTCGTGTCATTTTGATGTTAATTAAAGAAGAAGAAAGTTAAAAGTCCATGGAATATAGTATAAAACTGAAGTTGATGTTCAGTCTTGAAAGTGGTAATCTGTGTTATTTCATTTTTATACGAATTAATCCTGCAAGATAGAATTGTTTATGAGCTACCAACCTAATAAGATAATTCAGTAAACAAATTACTACTTTGACCCATACATAAAGATATACTTTTAAATATAAAAGCAACATAAATTGTCGATTTTAAGAATCAAATTATGTATATTATTAACTCTATATACACCTAGGATAATATATAGGATTTATGTTTTTTGGAGGTACACAATCAAGGATTTTGCTTTTGACAAAACAAGACTAAATGGATAACTATGAATGCACCTTTACTCTTTCTTTTCTGCTTCAAATTCAGACCTGGTACTCCTAAAAGCTGTATGGATAACTATGAATTAATTCTTTTGTCACCTTTTCTTAGCCTCCTTCTTCTTTTTCTTTTTCTTCATTCTTGGTTTTGTTTTGTCTTTTAGGGAGAAATAGAGCAAGAGAAGTTTGATTCATATGATGCACATTTCTATGCACCATCAAGGGAAGAGATAGAAGAAGAGGTGAGGAAAGAAGGGTCATTGAAGATGGAGAGGCTAGAGATGTTTGAGATGGACAAGAGTAATAATGAGCAAGAAAGTAGTGAGAGCTATGGCACACAGGTTGCTGTGGCAGTTAGGGCCATTCAAGAATCAATGATCTCACACCACTTTGGAGAAGGGATCTTGGAAAGTTTGTTTGAGAATTATGCGAGATTGGTAGATGAAGAAATGGCTAAGGAGGATATTAGACCAATCTCTTTTGTTCTGGTTCTCAGAAAAATATGATACTAGCTATGATTATTATTATTATTGTACAAAAATATTAATTATATATTAATGTTATTAATTATTTTGGTTTGCAGTATTGAGACGTGTTTAAATTGCAGTCATTTACTGCCCATCACTGTAATCATCATGATCAGTCTAATGTCAAGTGTTGGTGTTTCAGTTTATTTCCTTCATGTGTGTATGTATACTCTTCCTGTATGGTGTATTTAATCATATATTTGAAGATTTTAAAATATACTAATATTTATGATGTAAGTTTGCAGAATCAATCTATTTGGGACCAACCTCCAAAATTTGTGGAAGAAAACAGTTTTATACTATTTTACAATTCTTTTCTTGAATCTGTCTTAACGTTGCACAAAAAAATCTTAATATATATATAACACATTAAACTAAAACTATTTAATACTTCATTCATATTTTTTGCTGAATGTTTCTTTTTAATTTCATTCATATACGTTATTAAGATTAATATAGTATACATACATTTAAAAGTATATTAAAATAATAATAGTTTGATTTTATTCTTGTTATTAGATTCTACATAAACAATATAACTAGACAGTACATTATTATAATATTGAATGTTTAGATAAATATAAAACATATTTTAATATAAGTAAAAAAAATGTGTAAGAAGATGTGCAAACCGATCTCTCTTCCAAAAAAACTAGTCATTTATATAACTTAATTTTAGAATATTGAATAATAAGATTATGTAAGTGAGTAAATAATTATTCCTCTTTGTAAGTTTTGTTGTTCTTTTATATAAAGTCAATTTATAAATCTATATGTTTTTTCAAATCCACTCTTAATCTATAGTTACATCATATTTAATTACTCTACAATTTCCTATATGTTTTCCCACTTTTCTAATTAATAACAGTGAATCATCTCAACAGTTTCTAATATATAAAAATTAATGACATTAAAAAGATAGTTAAAGTGAGTGAAAAATTAATAATTTATTGTATTTTGGTTTAATTATTCATATAATTTTTGCAGCTTTTAAATTTATTCCTTTTAGTTCGTATAATTAATAAGTAAAAAAAAAATTAGTTTCTCAAATTTAATAAGTTTATCTGAAATTTATATTTTAATTGTCAAAAGGTTTCTACTTTTAATTTTTTTTTAACTTTATTAGTTAAAATATTTTAATGGAACTTTTTTGGAATTAAAATATAAAACTTAGAAACTAAAAAATTCATTTATTAACTATACGGACTAAAATGTATAAATTTGAAAACTCTAATCACTAAATGAATAATTAAACCTTGTATTTTTAAATAAGGGTAATTTGAAAAGTTATTAGTATAATTTTTTTTTATAAATTTAAGACTAACCATTTTTAGCAACAATTTTAAAATTTGAGAATTAGTTAAAATTACTTGTAATGAAAAAAATAGAAGGAATATTTATCACACAATTATTAAAAAAACATTTGGTTTCGCAATTAGTTGTTCTTTCATTTGTTAATGTGATAATAGTGAACATTAAAAGTAATTAATGTAGCACTAACAAATAAACTAGATGCTTTGTATATAGTTTTAACTACTTTATTTATCCCATTGTATCAACAATATGTCTTTGTAGTAAAGTTTTCAGGCTTTTCACTCATATACATAGTAGTCTTTACATTAGATATTTATGCATTATTTCCTGAATTATTTATCACAATATTTAAACTATGAAACTAATTATACTATGTAAGAAAATTAAGTATTATTAAAACATTTTTCTACAGCTACGTGTGACGAACTGACCATTCGTATGACTTATGAGCTAGGTTTCCAACTGCTAATAAAGCCATGAATAAGTAGCATTTAGAATTAGTTTATATATAAAAAAAATGCGTCAATAAGTATTTAAAATATAGATACGCAAAACCAAAAAAAAAAAACGCTACTTGAGATATAACCGATAATAATTTTGCGTGAAATAATAACGTGTACTTTATTGACGACTTGGCCATGCATAATCACAGACAAAATGCATATGTTTATAATATTTGATATTTAAATAATACAGGATATTATATATATATATATATATATATATATATATATATATATATATATATATATATATATATATATTGTTTGAGTATCTATGTTTTAAATATTTATACATATTTTAAATATTTTGAATGAAAATATTTGGTACGTAATATGAAGTGGGACGTGATTAGTAATTGATTTAAATAAAATATTTATTTAACTTATTTGTATAATATTATTTTGAGAAAAATATTTATTATATCGTGCATGATGTCATCATATAATTTGGAAGCTATAGGGGCTAATGCTTATCACATAGTTCCTAATGTCCTATTGATGATTCTTTAATCACACAAGCATTACGCTCAAATTTAACTTCATAACCATTGTAGTTGACTAATACTTAGAAGATTATGTTTCAACCCTTTTATATAATAAACATTTTCAATTTGAGTAGTTTTGTTTACCAATTTTACCTACTCCTTTGATGGGGGCTTTTCTACTATCTCCAAAAGCAAAAGACCCTCCATCCTTTCTCTTTCCAAGGCTTGGGAATTTGCTTTTGTCTCCGGTCATATGCCTGGAGCAACCATTGTCCAAGAACCACAACTCTTTGTTCTTGTTGTGGAATAGACATTCTTGCATTTGAAAGTAATAAAATCTTAGGTACCATTAGTTTCTTGGTTCCTTGTGTGTTAGTTACCTTTATGAAGGGAATATTCCTTTTTCTGTAACATTTTGAAGTCTGGTGTTCCCATCTATTACAGTTGGAGCATTTCCATTTGGCCTTCTTGTTTATATTAGACTTTTGAAAAACTTTTATGGGATTCTTATTGAAGCCCAGCTCTATCATAGAAGCTTCTTTGGATTCCAATTACCTGATCCAAGTTGCTTGTTCCATCCACAAAGTTAGTTAAATCTTTTGATAGTTTCTAAACTTTTTTCTTTCAAAAAACTTTATTTTCATTTTCAAGTTGAGTTTGATCAAAAGAGATAACTCCTGTTGTAGTTGTCTTTCTTCTTAGTTTTAACTGTTCAAAATGATTGAAATGAGATTCTTGCATACAATGGTTATTCTTAAAAAGAATATCATTATCGATTTTGAGCTTCTCATTTTCTTTCTGAGCATTAGAAAGTTTCCCTTTCAAATGAGCACATTTTCGAGTTAAAATATGAGTCATTGAGTAAGTTATCCAAAGCTTGTTCCAATACTTTCTTATTTGAAAATATAAGTCACTCTCTAAATCAGATACTTTCTTAGTTGCATGCTCCTCATCTAATTCTCAAAAGATGATAAGCCTGTGTTATCCCATGTAGCCATCGTTGCCTTCTTCTTCGGGTCTCCTTTTTTGAAGTCTTTCTTAAGAAAAAGGATATCAATTTTTATGTGGCTAGGTGTGTTGCATTCAAAACATCTGACTTGCTTGGAGCTTTCTCCTTGCTAAAAGTCTTTTCTTAAGAAATTTCTTCTTGGTCCTTTTCTCCTTCTGAGCAACCTTTGAACTCTTTTGGTTAGAAATGCTAGTTCCTGTTCATCTTCTTCAGAAAAATCATCATCACTATTCTCAACATCAACCTTTGAGTCCTTTGCCTGATTTGTACCCTTATGTGTTGTTTTGAGTCTGTTCCAGATTTCCTGTGCATTCTCACATTCCTTTATTCTGTCATACTCAGGTTTACTCTGTGCAAAATGAAAATTCAAGTTGCTTAGAATGGAAATGCAAGCAATTATGGAAAACAAAAGGGTTTTTTTTAGCAATTTAAAGCGTTTGTTTAAAAAATAATTGATTATGTAAAGACTTTTGATGAAAGCAAGTTTAGTTTCAAAAAGAGTTGTTTATTCAAAGCTTTTTATACTAGTTTACCCCAACCTTGGGCTACATCCAGTCATCATCCTTCTAGATGAGATTTCACTAACATAATCAACCATTACTGGACTAAAAATCACTGGATTTCAACAAACTGCTAGTACTCCCACTTGACTTCCAACCTTGCATCAACTAGAACAATTACACCACTGGATTTCATCTTTGTCAGCCACTACTAGGCTTACAACAGAAATGGGTATTTGTGTATTTTACTACACAAATTAGAGATCTTTACCTCTAAGAGGGATTCCACTTAGGAATGTTTTTTCTCTATCTAGTAGATATTATAGTTTACAAGCTTAATACAGAAGTAGGCCATTCTCACAGAGAGGGTTGAAGCAAAAATTTTAGATTTCTCACTTAGAGATTTGCTCAAGTTGTTCTTGTTTGGAATGCTTCAACTTGTTCAAGGTGCTCTTCAAAAAAACCTGATAAAGCTCATAAGAAGATGTTGAAGTGGGTTCCACTCAACTGACAAGCTTCTAGAGCAAGTAGTTAGATTTGATAGTTATCATGAAGTGACAGCTTGCAGAACCATTCTGAGATAGTCCATAAGAGGTTCTCATTTTAAGGAACCTTTCTGATGAGCATTATGAAGTATCAACAAAATAACCATTTTGATGTTTGCTAAGAAAGCATCCATACATGATAGATTTTGTTGATGAAGATCAAACTAATATTCCATTTTGAAGTAGCACAACTTCATTAAACTTAACACTTCTTCACAACTCTAAGCATTTTGAAGTAGACTGCTTCATAAATATTAAGTAAAGGTTCAAATGTTGGTGTGTTAGTGTTTTGTCCATGGTCAAACTGTGTAGTATCTTTAGTCTTCTATTTTGATGCTTCTCATGGACAAATTCAGCTTTTAACAAATTTTCATCTTCTTATGCAGTTAGCCTTCACTTTATGATGTGCCCTCAGTGTGCGTGGCAGCATGTGGAAAGTAAAGTGTTGTCAACTAATGATGGCAATGGGTAGGTCTGGGTCGGGTCTTGTAATACTTTTCCTTATACTCACGTTTAAAAATAATATCTCTACCTTGCCCCCATACCCATGCAGGTAACAATTTTAATCCTCATTCTCATACCCGTTGGATACCTATATATCCCTACTCGCACCCGCGCGCCATACTTTATGTTGGATCGAGTGGCCTCAGAATAATTAAGAAGAGGGGGGTTGAATTAATTATTCCTAAAGCTTTACCAATTAAAAATTACTCTTTTAAGGCTTTTACTTTTGTTGTTAAGAGAATATGGAGTAGAAGAGAAACTTAACAGAAAGTAAAAACGAAAATTAAATGCACAGCGGAAAGTAAAAGAGTAGGGAAGAAGGAAACAAACACACAAGAGTTTTTATACTGGTTCGGCAACAACCCGTGCCTACATCCAGTCCCCAAGCGACCTACGGTCCTTGAGATTTCTTTCAACCTTGTAAAAATCCTTTTACAAGCAAAGATCCACAAGGGATGTACCCTCCCTTGTTCTCAGTCAAACCCAAGTAGATGCACCCTCTACTTGTACCACAAAGGATGTACCCTCTAATGTGTTCAGACAAAGATCTCAGGCTGTTACACCTTTGATACTTTGTGAATGGGGATACAAAAGAATTCTCAGGCGATTAAACCTTTGAACGCTTTTGTATTAGGGAATGGAAAGAATCAAAAGAATTCTCAGACTGTGTCGTGTTGAATTCTTTGACAAGGGAGAAGGGAGACATAAAAGAATTCAGGCGGTTAGTCCTTGGCGAATTCTTTTTGGCAAAGGGAGAAGAGAATGAAAAGATGAATAGCACAAGTTTTCAAGGATTAGAAAACCAGAAAACTTCAGAAAGCTTTTGGTACAAAAGAAGAAGAAGAAGAACTTCAAAGAGATTTCAAGGCTTGTAAAGGATTGATTGGAAAAGCAAAAGTATTCAAGATTGTTGTTAGAAAGATTGATTAAAAATGCAAAACAAAGCCTTGCTTTTATAGACTCTTCATGTCTGGTCAAGAAGGCCATTCAGAAGAGTTATAACTTTTAGAAAAACTTAAAACCCATTTGAAAAAGTCAAAACCTTTTTGAAGAGTTACATCTTTTGATTTTTCAGAAACAGTCACTGGTAATCGATTACCAAATAAGTGTAATCGATTACACAAAGCTTTTGAGTGAAACAATGTGACTCTTCATATTTAAATTTGAATTTCAACGTTCAAAGACACTGGTAATCGATTACCAAATATTGTTATCGATTACAGCCTTTTGAAAATATTTGGAACGTTGTAAATTCAGTTTGAAAACTTTTTCAAACTCATTTTGCTACTGGTAATCGATTACAACAATATGGTAATCGATTACCAGAGAGTAAAAACTCTTTGGTAAAGGTTTTGTCAAAAACTCATGTGCTATTCAAAGTTTTGAAAAAACTTTTTAATACTTATCTTGATTGAGTCTTTTCTTCATTCTTGAATCTTGATCTTGATTCTTGAGATCTTGAATCTTGATTCTTGATTGTAGACTTTCTTCTTGAGTCTTGAATTCTTCTTGATTCTTAAACTCTTGACTTGTTCTTGATTCACTTGAGTTGTTCTTTGATCTTTGAGCTTTTTGTTTCATCTTTTGTTGTCATCATTGTTATCATCAAAACACCTTTGAATCATTGTTGATTCATCATGAAGCTTTGCTTCCACAATCTCCCCCTTTTTGATGATGACAACTTCTGAAATCAAGAAACACACACACACTTTTTCCTAGTCGACCACTCTTATAAATGCTCCCCCTTTGTTTTTGAATTTATGCTTATCTTAAAAATAAGTTGATTACTCATGTGAATTCTTGATTTAATCCCATTTCTCTCCCCCTTTGGCATCAACAAAAAGCCAAAGTGCGTATCAAATAAATTTAATTTAAACATCCATACAATGTTCATAAAAAATATCGACCAAATCATGAAGCAAGAAGCAAAAACCATGAAACCATGAAGCAAACAACCATGCATAGATTAATTATAAACTCCACATAGTCAAATAACATACTTAATATTTGTTCAAACATACCATGCAAATAGGAAAATATAAAATTGTTCAAATACCATAATAATATAGCCAAAATACAAGGCTGAAAATCAAAGTACTAATATTAAAATATAAGTCTAAGATGATGGTGGCGGCGGTGGTGGAAGATCAAAGCTTAACCGGATGTAAGATACATCTTCTTCAACCTTAGTCATTCTTGACTCCATTTCATTGAAGCGCATATCCACTTGCAGTTCCAAAGTATCAAACCTCTCACCAACAAAGGTTTGAAGACCATTAAACCTTTCCAAAATCTTTGAAAGAAGATATGAATCTTCTCCCTCGTGTCCTTCTTCACCAATATTTCTAGCACCCTTCTTTACCCATGATCCATCATGCTCCTTAATATAACCAAAGGATGCTATGACTGAAGCGCCTATAAGGAATGATCTCTTGATTGGAACATAAGGTTCAGAATCAAGAGGGATGTTGAAATGTTGAAGGAAGAGGGTAACAAGGTGAGGATAAGGCAATGGGGCATTCAATCGCAATGCCTTATGCATGCGATATCTAATAAGATGTGCCCAATCAATTTGTAAACCTTTATGAAAGGCCCACATGACAATGAGATCTTCTTCAGAAACCTAGGCAAGGTTTGAAGATCTAGGAAGCAAAATGCGAATTATAAGGTAATGGAGGATGCGGCTTTCAAAAGCCAATGAACCGGCAAGAAGCCTTCCGGTCATATCCGCTTGGTTGGTGCAAACCAACCGGCGGGCATCATGCACAGAGAAATCGAATTTCCATTCATCAATTAGTGCACCCTCAAAAGGCACACCTTCACTAGGCAATTTGGTTAAGTCAAAAAATAGGGATTGGTCAATGACCATCTTAATCCCATAGATTTCAGACATTAGAACACCTTCATGAATTTCTAAATTAGAATAGAAGGCTTTGACTAATTCAGAATAGACAGGTAATTTCAGAGACATGAATAGAATAAGATTGGAGTTTTCAAATGCTTGGAAGCATTCAAAATTCTCATTTGAGAAGAACTCCATATCTATGAATTTTGGGTCTACAATGGAACGAGAGGAAAAGAGGTTTGTGTACCCTATACATTGTTCCTCTGATGAGAATAATGATCCAGAGGGAATGGAGGGAGGAATTGGTGCTTCCTGTTACCCGGAATGCCGCTGACTCCGACTCGAAGTTCCTTTCCGCTTTTTCGATGGTTCCGCCATTTGAAGAGTTTTTTCAGGATTTCAATCGGTTCAAATGAAATAGATTGAAAAAAAATGAAGTTTGGGCTTTGCGGGAAGTGATTTGGACAAGAATTGAGTGAGATATGGTTGAAAGAAAAATTGGGGGTGAGGGTTTTCGAGAGAATGAAAGGTTGCAGGTTTCAGAATTTGAAATTTGAATATATAGGTGCGGGGATGCGTCATAATCGATTACACAAATATGGTAATCGATTACCAGAGAGCAACTTTGCCAGAAATAACTACTTGTAATCGATTACACTATTATGGTAATCGATTACTAGTGGTTATTTTAGCTAGAAAACAAAAATAGAAGGCTTTCTAGGAGAGAAGAAGTTTTGAAAACTATTTTTGAAAATACTATATTTGAAAATACTTTATGACTAATTTTCAATCATGTAATTTACATATCATGTCATGCAAAAATATTTAAAAACATGAAGATAATCAATTTTATCAAGAACAATCACAACACAAGTATGAAGAATATTGATTTTACTTAAATAAATGAATGAATATTTCATGCAAATAGAATGAAATCAATCAATCAAATATACTCATGATTTCAATCAATCAAAAGACAAACAAATAAAGAATTGTTAGTCATCATAGTCAAATTGTTTGAATAAAAATTTCAATTTTAAGAGAAATTTTAATAAGATAATGGTTTTGATATTACCTTTTTCAGGATTGAAGTGTCTAGATCTTCAAAGATGAGGATCATTCTTTTTCTCCTTGTTTTTCATCATTGAGAGATGTTCTCGTCACTTTCATAATCTTTGGTTAAAAGATTAATCTCATTTTCTGAACCATCGGATGAATCATTGTCATCCCATGCAATGTATGCTTTCTTAGTTCTTCTTTCGTCAAATCTTTTCTTTTCACTTTTCTCTGACCATTCTTCATTTGACGGACAGTTGGCCTTGATGTGACAATTTTGGTTGCATTTGTAACACCTAAGGACTTGAGAATCCTCTTGTGATTTTCTTCCATTATTGAAATTCTGACGCCTATCAATTCTTCTTTTCTTGATGTATTTCTGAAATTTCTTAACAAAGAAGGAAAAATCTTCATCATCAGAATCTTCTTCTTCGTTTTCTTCTTGTATTGAAGATGAGGCTTTAAGGGCTATGCTTCTCTTCTTTTTTTCATTTTCTTCATTCTGATTGAGGCGTTGAAGTTCCATCTCGTGTTCCTGCAATTTACCAAATAAAGTGGCAAGAGACATAGAAGAGAGATCTTTGCTTTCAAAAATAGCAGTTACCTTGGGCTGCCATTCCCTACTTAAACATCTTAAGACTTTATTAATTAAATCCTCATTAGGAAAAACTTTTCCTAATGATGCAAGATGATTTACAATATGTGTAAACCTTTTTTGTAAATTCTGAATGTTTTCATTTGGATTCATCCTAAATAACTCATATTCATGGGTAAGAGTATTTATTCTAGACCTTTTTACATCTGTGGTTCCTTCATGGGTTAACTGGAAAGTATCCCACATATCCTTGGCATTAGTACAATTTGACACTCTAAAGTACTCATCTATCCCTAGGGCTGAAGTGATGATATTTTTGGCTTTGAGATCGTACTGGATTTTTCTCCTATCTTCTTCTGTCCACGGATCTCTAGGTTTTTGGGTTGAAGTACTTGTGCTTACATCTACTATAGTGGATATATGTGGTCCTAATTCTATTACTTCCCATATATTTAGATCTATGGCTTCAATGAATATTTGCATGCGGGTTTTCCAATAATGGTAACCCTCACCATTGAAAATGGGTGGTCTGTGAATAGAATTTCCTTCAGGAAACAAGGGATTTGAGGAGGCCATCCTACAAGAAACCTGCTCTGATACCACTTGTTGGATTGAGTGGCCTCAGAATAATTAAGAAGGGGGGGGGGGGGGGTTGAATTAATTATTCCTAAAATTTTACCAATTAAAAATTACTCTTTTAAGGCTTTTACTTTTGTTGTTAAGAGAATATGGAGTAGAAGAGAAACTTAACAGAAAGTAAAAGCGAAAATTAAATGCACAGCGGAAAGTAAAAGAGTAGGGAAGAAGGAAACAAACACACAAGAGTTTTTATACTGGTTCGGCAACAACCCGTGCCTACCTCCAGTCCCCAAGCAACCTGCGGTCCTTGAGATTTCTTTCAACCTTGTAAAAATCCTTTTACAAGCAAAGATCCACAAGGGATGTACCCTCCCTTGTTCTCTTTGAAACCCTAGTGGATGTACCCTCCACTAGAACTGATCCACAAGAGATGTAACTTCTCTTGTTCTCAATCAAACCCAAGTAGATGTACCCTCTACTTGTACCACAAAGGATGTACCCTCCAATGTGTTAAGACAAACATCTTAGGCTGTTACACCTTTGATACTTTGTGAATGGGGATACAAAAGAATTCTCAGGCGGTTAAACCTTTGAACGCTTTTGTATTAGGGAATGGGAAGAATCAAAAGAATTCTCAGACTGTGTCGTGTTGAATTCTTTGACAAGGGAGAAGGGAGACATAAAAGAATTCAGGCGGTTAGTCCTTTGTTCTTTTGGAAAAGGGAGAAGAGAGACACAAAAAGAATTCAGGCGGTTAGTCCTTGGCGAATTCTTTTTTGCAAAGGGAGAAGAGAATGAAAAGATGAATAGCACAAGTTTTCAAGGATTAGAAAACCAGAAAACTTCAGAAAGCTTTTGGTACAAAAGAAGAAGAAGAAGAACTTCAAAGAGATTTCAAGGCTTGTAAAGGATTGATTGGAAAAGCAAAAGTATTCAAGATTGTTGTTAGAAAGATTGATTAAAAATGCAAAACAAAGCCTTGCTTTTATAGACTCTTCATGTCTGGTCAAGAAGGCCATTCAGAAGAGTTATAACTTTTAGAAAAACTTAAAACCCATTTGAAAAAGTCAAAACCTTTTTGAAGAGTTACATCTTTTGATTTTTCAGAAACAGTCACTAGTAATCGATTACCAAATAAGTGTAATCGATTACACAAAGCTTTTGAGTGAAACAATGTGACTCTTCATATTTAAATTTGAATTTCAACGTTCAAAGACACTGGTAATCGATTACCAAATATTGTTATCGATTACAGCCTTTTGAAAATATTTGGAACGTTGTAAATTCAGTTTGAAAACTTTTTCAAACTCATTTTGCTACTGGTAATCGATTACAACAATATGGTAATCGATTACCAGAGAGTAAAAACTCTTTGGTAAAGGTTTTGTCAAAAACTCATGTGCTATTCAAAGTTTTGAAAAAACTTTTTAATACTTATCTTGATTGAGTCTTTTCTTCATTCTTGAATCTTGATCTTGATTCTTGAGATCTTGAATCTTGAATCTTGATTCTTGATTGTAGACTTTCTTCTTGAGTCTTGAATTCTTCTTGATTCTTGAACTCTTGACTTGTTCTTGATTCACTTGAGTCGTTCTTTGATCTTTGAGCTTTTTGTTTCATCTTTTGTTGTCATCATTGTTATCATCAAAACACCTTTGAATGATTGGTGATTCATCATGAAGCTTTGCTTCCACACTTTACTTATGTATAAGGTTTATATTATAATATATCAATAAAAATATTAATTAAAAATTCATCCATAAATAATTCAAACATAACATTAAAAACATACACACATAATATTAAAAACAAGCAAAGATAACATTTATTCGTTTAAACTCAAGTCATAAATAAAAAAATTACAAAAATAATCATCCAACATGGCGATTGTTAAATTTATTATTCAAATCGCTTAATAAAAACTATAATTAAAGGTTTAGGGTTTTTTACTTTATGATAATCATCCAACATAGCAATATTAGTCATAAAAAATATAATTATTTTCACAGAAAATTATGTAATATATATTACTATTTTGTAACATATATTAAATATATTAATATATATGATATGAGTGGGGCGAGGCCAATTGGGTACTATAATACTTGTACCTGTGTAAATTCGTGAGTATATACACGTCTCATACCTAGCCTCAATATTGCGGGTAATTATTCACCTGCTTGCAGATATTTTTGCAAGTACCCGTAGGGTCTGAGTATACTTTGTCATCCTTACTGTCAACTTCAATCTTCTGAAATGTCCTATGTATGTGCGACATCATTTGGAAGACTTGATGTTGTTTCCTAAAAAACAATTCTAAGATGATCAATCATTCTCAACTCCATATAATATCATATCTTATCTTGTCACATTTTGACTATCAAAAGGATCATGAAATTGTATATTTTTACTTTTTATCTTTAAGAAACACTTTTTAATGAGAGCATAAGGATAGTTTTAAAGGTATTTTTTATGAATTTAATGATCATACATTGATAGTGTAAAGTATTTTTACACTACTGTTCAATCATAATTCATCGTTAATATAACTTTTGAAGTTATTATTATAAAAATAAACCAACTTATCAAATATAATATACTAATTTATAATAAATATACTAGTTCTAGTAAAAATACAATTAAAAAATATATACTACTTCCAATAAAGATAAAATAAAATTATATATATATAACTGTTATGAAATTTGGTGATTTTTAATTAGTTATTTCTATGCTGTGTTTGTTTCTTTTTCCTTAATGTGAATTTTGTTTGATTGTTATTGTGGTTGTGAAATAAAAAATCTTTTAAAAATTTAAAAAGATTATACAAGTTATAAACAATTGTATTTTTTTCGTGTATCATTTGAAATAAAAATAATTTCTAATTTCACATGTAAAAATAATAAATAATCTTATAAAATTCATTATTTATTAAATATTTACTTATTCGAAGTTAGATATTTAAATAATTAAAGTAAAAAAAAAATATTCAGCACCTCTTTTATGGTTTCCTGGATCGGTGTTTGATGGTATGTTATAACTGAATGACGCGATAAAACTTTTTACAGTTTATAGTTTTTTTTATTCCGTATCTTCTTTGTTGTATTATTCTGGGTTTCGTGGTATGTGAATGAATATACGTTTTTAATTTTTAAAATGTGAAAAACGAATTATTACATTTAATAAAACTTAGTGGTGCGCGCTTGTCAATAGATTAAGAAAACTTCGTAAATCATTTCGCTAATAAAATAAATTTAATCAAATAAAAACTGAAAAAAGTTAAAATGTAGCTCATTGATTAATACAATAATAATAATAATAACAATAAATAATAAGCTAAATTGAAAATTGAAACAATCCAACTATGGGCCGGGGGCTAAAAAATATTTTGCTTTTTTGGTACTTCACAAATTTTAATATTTTTTCTTTTCAATTTTTTTGATTTCTCAAATATTTTGAAATTTTTTTTTTTTGCACTCAGCAAAAAAAAATTTCTTCTCTCTAAAATTATCTGCATCCGAAAAAAAGAAAGCTTCAAACCTAACAAGAGAAAGAATCAAGTACAGTCCATATTATGAATTTAAATAATCATATTATGATAGTATTGGGTGTTTTTTTAAAAAAAATTAAAAAAAATTAAAGACAATTTTGTTCGATGTGTCCAAAGGAATGGTGAGCTTTACTTTCTGTTATCATGAATATGATCCTATTTCGTATTTAATGACTTTTCATATTTGGTTAAAGATTTTACTTTTATTTTTATTTTAAAAATTCCGCATGTGGGTTTTATTAGTTTACAATCAACTCTCACTTGTCACTCGTGATCCAGTTAATGCAGTTACTGACAGAAAGTCAGAAAGTGTACAAGAATTTAGAATGGGTGTGGGGGAATTTATTAAAGAATTAAAAGAAAAAATATTTATTAGGTAAATTATAAGAAAGTGTAAAAAAATTATCAATAGTATTTGAGTAAAAATATTTTTAATTTAAGTTTCTTAATTAATTTCTTCAGGATATTAATTAATATTAGTGTTATAAAATTAGTTCACCCAAGCAGTAAAAAAATAAAATTAGTGCACCCAAATTCAGTGTATCAAATCAATCACGATATTATAGTGGTTAATTGATTATGATTCTCTTCTACAATTAATGATTTGACCATCAGAATAATTTGTAATAAAAGATTCAACTCTTACTATAAATTCATTTTCTAAACTTATCCTATATATTTTTTTACAAAAATTTCATTTTTTTAGAAACTTAGTATTAAAAAAAAACAAAATGTATTGTAATATAAGAGAATCTATTCTTTTTTGTTGTTGTTTTTTAATTATCCTAGAGATTTTATAATGCTTACTCTCGTCAGGGTACGAAGAATAATAATAAAACATACAAATTATTTATTTTTGTAAAGTTATAAAATCAATTAAGTCTTTGTAGTATACTGATAAGTATTTCTGCTTGTCACAGGGACCACCCGGGTTCAATATTCCACTTGATTATACTAAATGTTTGCAATGCATGTTTTATTCCTTCTTTACCAAAGTTGGTGACTTAGATTGGTTAGAACAAAAGCTTATTCAAAATAAGGATTTAAAACATGAATTTTCACTTTGGTTTTATAGACTATGATAAACCAAGTTCCCCATTGAGGGTAGTAGTAGCATGGTAGTATGCTGTTTTACTTTTCCCTTTACTATTTGATGTTTGTTTGTCTAATGTAACAAAAAAACATGGAATTATGGAATTCCTTCTTTATGCAAACAAAATGTCTATTATTTTCATCTTTTGAATGGTGCATATCATTATATTTAATTGGATCATTGTTAACAATTAAATTTCTAAAGTTTTTATCAATATTTTTTCATTGTCCTAGATCATAAATATTTTTAGAAACTTCATTTGATGTATTATTGAGCTCCTTATTTGTTTCTAAACTATCTTCTTGTAAATTTTCATTATCCTCTTATTCTTAATTAGGATTATGATTATTCATATTGTTAAGATTTTCTACCTCTTGAATATTTTCATTATTAGTATTTTGTTCTACCGTATTAATATTATTTGAAATTTTTAGAGGATATTTTTTTGTCATATTTATATGTGTTAAACTAATTGTAACATCCTTTTTATGAATAGTAATAAATTTATAAAGAACACATTGTTGAGATTGAAATCAATTTTTCAATTCTTTTTTTTTTTTTAATTTTTTGAAACCAAATGCATACTTTCTATTTGACATATTTTACTGATAGACTAAAATAAAAATAACAAGCAAAATTATTTTAAAATTAAAAGAAGATAATATTAAAACAATAAAACCTGAAAAGGGAAAAATTAAATCCGTGAACGAAAATTTCTTTTAAGCTATGACTATGAAATCCAAACCGTAGTAACAATCACTTTGCTTGCACCTACAACGATAAACAATAAAAAAATGAGATGTAACAATTGTAATTTGTAAATGTTCATTCAATTTAATTTCAATTCAATCAATTACTTTATAAATTAAAATGCAAAGCAAATGAGTGAAATGATCAAACATGTTGAGAATTTGAGATGCTAGCAACGTGTTTCTCTTCCTGCCACTTGGAGATGGAGTATTGGAGTTTGTCACTTAGTGTGAGGTATACCAATTCACAAATTAGAATATAATTATAAGAAAGTTGAAAAGTCAAATAAACGCTTGAATGCAGTAGTAGAAAACTCAGAATAGAGAGAATGAGAATGAGAGAGACCAGAGAAGAAACGATCCAAAATTGATGTTTTTTTGTCAAAAGAAAATTAAATTATATTAATGTTGGAACTGTACAAGTAGCCAATAGGAATTATATACTCACCTGCCGAGAAATTTATTGAGTCATTCTTGAGTAACTTTTCATTTGCAAAAACTAAAAAAATGGACTGTAGGCTTTTAAAAAATAATTTATATTAATAATACTACTATTAAAAAAATTTGGAGGTCTTATAAATTTGAGGACTCTAGACCATGACCTTAGTTGTCTTATTGAATGTCCAGCCCTGCTTTCATAACCATCCTTTAGACTATTCTAGCTGTCCAAATTCCGTGGCATGACCACTTCTGTTGGAACAGATAATATTTTGAGAAAATATTATTTGTTTTGTGTATACTCGGTCCATCTTACTAATCAAGGCTAGTTGCAAATAATTAACGACTATTAGCTACAATCACTGGCACTTCAGATATCCCGTGCCTTCTAGCAGGTGCTATAACAATCAAGAGCACAATAAATTGAATATGTTATAGGATGTAGTCATTCTAAACTAGATGTGTTTTAAATTCTAAAGTATACATGCAATCATGTCATACACATATCGGGTACCGTATTTATTTGTACTTAGTACACATTAGATATTCGTGGGTATGTATTAGGTATGTACCATTTTTTTTTCTTTTTTTTTTTAAGAAAATAAGTACTTAATTTAGGTACATACAGATATTGTTTAGATATATATCAGACCCTAACCCCGAGTTTGATAAATAAAGCATTATTCTAAAGTATAAAAAATACATTAAAAAACACTACAGAAAAACTTAACAGTAGTCACAAACAATTTACATGTAATTTTTAAAAAATCATCAGTAAAATTTTAGTGACACAAAGTATTAGTGACAATATGAATAGTGACGAAAATTTTGTCAGTAATGTTTTATTTTCTTGCAGTGAAAGTAGGTTTTTTTCTTTGATCCTGTTTGCTTTAATTCATGTTGTTATAGTGTCTCTATTTTGTACGTGATCAAGAACGTACAAGACTGTTTCACTACAAGAAAATGTAAAAACAATGTCCAAAACATAGTGTACATATTTGATAAACACATATTTGATAAATATATTTGCATGATTACATATATAAATAAAGAGGAAAAGAATTAAAAAAAAGTTACAAAAAAAAATATTATAACTTAAGTTTTTATACTAGATAAACACGCGTTTGAGGAGTTTCTTTTATTTTGTTGGAAAATAATTAAAGAAAAACACATACACTAGCTATGGATGCAGCGTCTGACACACTAGAAAGCATCCCAAGTCAAGTATAACAAAACGAAGGTAAGAATTCCTTGGAAACTCAATGTGCAATGCTAGCAAGATTTCAAACACAAGCTAGGATGCTAAAAGAGAAGAAAATCTTTGGTAACTTAGTGTTCGAAACTTCAGAGGAACAAAAGGGACATTGTTTGAGATGGAGAGTCACATGTTTCATGTTGGGTAATCAACATTACAAATATTTTTAGGTCAAGGTCCCACATATCTAGACAGTGTTGGACGTTGTTACCTCAAGTTGTCCTTGTTTTACGTGTTGTAGTAGAATTTGTCACGCAATTGGACTCACTCCAACTATTATAAATAGTGAGTGTATGACATCATAATAGGAGATAACGGGTTGGAAGGCAAATTCTTTCACCACTCACCCTACAAAAAGCTTCTTTTTTTTTTCAATCGCCTGAGATTTAGGCCTTGGAAGAGGAGTCTTAAGATTCATGGAATCATCATCCTCCATCATCATTTCTAACTTACCCACTTGTAATTTGTCCATGTTCCTTATTTTTGGAGTAATTTGTACTCCATTTTCAATGCTTTCTCACTTGTAGAGAATGAAGCGAGTATAAGCAGGATGAGCAATCATATGTTTATACTTTCTATATATAAAAAAATGATATGCTTATGTTCTAATTTAAGTATAATATTATGCTGTGTATAGCGTTGAAATCCACAATAGTATTGTATAATGTTAGAATTAATGTCTCATGTGAGAGATATGTAACTTATGTAGGGACTAATAAATAAATAATTAATAATTAAGGGCTAAATTGTGTAATTGGGTTAAAGTCCCACAATGATACTCTTCAAATATTAAGAGTCTTGTGCAGTTGAAGGAGCTTAAGCTGGTGGGGTTAAAGTCTCATGATTGTCACCTGTTGATGCAATTGTTACCCGTGGTTATACAAGACATTTTGCCTAACAAAGTCAAGTTAGTCATAACTCGCCTGTGCTTTTTCTTCAATGCCATATGTAGCAAAGTCCTTGATCCTGTCAACTTTGATGAACTGGAAAATGAGGCTGCAATTATACTGTGCCAGTTGGAGATGTATTTTCCTCCTGCTTTCTTTGACATCATGGTCCACTTAATTGTTCAACTAGTCAGAGAAATCAAATGTTGTGGTCCTGTTTATCTGCGCTGGATGTACCCGGTTGAGCGCTACATGAAGATCTTAAAAGGGTATACCAAGAATCTACATCGTCCAGAAGCATCTATTGTTGAAAGATACATCGTAGAAGAAGCCATTGAATTTTGTTCAGAGTACATTGAAAAGGCTAAACCTGTTGGGCTTCCTGAGTCTCGCCATGACGACAGAGTGGGCGGTAAGGGTTCAAGAGGACTGCATGTTATCACTCCAAATGTAGAAGATTTGTTACAAGCTCACTTGTATGTGTTGAACAACAGTAATGAATTTTTGCCATACATACTTCAGATGAAGGTTTAGTCAAACAAAGTAATCCAAAAATGTCAAAGAATTGGTCTTGAAAAAGCATAACAAGACTTTCTCTAATTGGTTTAAAGATATAATCTTTGCTGACGAAAATGCTTCTGAAACATTAAGAAAGCTAGCTGATGGGCCTAAAAGAAATGTTATAACTTAGCAAGGATACGACATAAACAAGTTTTCCTTTTACACAAAAGGACAAGACGACAAAAGTATAATGCAAAACAACGGGGTCACCCTAAGGGCTGAATCTCAACACTTTGCAAGTGTACATGGTGACAATTCATGTGTAGCTTCCATCCCTTACTTTGGGTTCATTGATGAAATATGGGAGCTTAACTATGTTAAATTTACTGTTTGTGTTTTCAAATGTAAGTGGGTTGACGGCAACACCGGTGTGCAAACTGATGATGTAGGATTTACGTTGGTAGACCTAAAGAAACTAGCTTACCAGAATGACCCTTTCATCATGGCAGAACAAGCTAAGCAAATATTTTATGTGCAAGACCCTTGTGATGAAAGGTGGTTCGTGTTTCTACACGGGAAAACAATTGGTGTTAATGTAGAAGATGATGATTCATACATGGACACTTATGTTAGTCCTTTGTCCACACAAATGATTTCTAACGTCATCGGAGAAAAAGAACCTGACGACGTTCATGCTAATCGTAATGATCATGGTGAAAGAAAATTAATTAACATCGTCCAACATAATTTTCTAATATACTATTTCATTTCGGTACATTCATTTACATAACTCATACAGTGCTTTTTGATAATATTAACTAACTCAACTTTTTCTTTTTAAAGGTCCATGGCTACTCCACCTGTCTCGCCTCTTCCTCCTCTTCCACCTCCTCCTGCAGACGCATCAGTGTCTTCTTCTACGTTGAAGTGGACACGCAAGGCGACACGACTACGATCGTTGGCCACTAGACCACCAAGGGCAGAAAAACCTGTGGTCAACGTCGATCCTGCTACCGGAAAGAACAACGGTCCCCACAAGAAGAAATTAAGAACATATTTGGGGATTGTCGTTCGTGATAAGGTCAACGTGACATATAAGACCTGGAAGGAAGTCTCTGCTGCTCAGAAGGATTTGATATGAGAGGATATTCAGGTATTTTAGTTTTCTTCTTTGATTTTCTTTAGTAGCCTAAATTTGTTATTAACTTTCAATAAAACCTAATTTATTGTTTGTCAGACAGAATTTGAAATCCCTGAAACTTCTGACAGTAAGACAAAGAAGAAAATTCTTCAGATTGTCGAGGAGCGGTGGAGGCAGTTTAAATCTAACTTTACTAGGAAATGGGCACTTGCATCCGACAAGGACGGTGTGGACGACATTGTCTGTGAAAAATACGGCATTAGCAAGAAGAAATGGACCCAGTCTTGTCAAACCCGCAAAGATCCCTCATGGAAGGTATGTACTTTGTCATTTTAGTTATTTTCCACAAAAAAATCAGTTCTTATAATTCATTGTAGTAATCATTTTCATTAATGTTCGATTTTTTCAGGATGTGCGAAAAAAGGCACAGGTCATCCAGAAGCAAAACACTGCCCCCCACGTGTTGTCTCGTGGAGGTTATGAATATTTAGAACAAAAACTCATGACTGAGAAAACAAAGAAAAGACTGGAAGAAGCTACCCAGTCCAGAAGCATTGAGGGCGTCATTGACCCTCTATCTCCCATCAGACGCCACATGAAGTGGAAGCTGGCCCGCACCAAGAAAACTGGGTAGATGACGTCTGAGGCAACAAAGTAAATAGCTGAGAAGATTGTAAGTCATTTATAATTAATAATTGTAATTATCTTTGTATATTCTGTGAATGCCTTGGACAAATATATGTGCTTTGTACATGATTCTTTGGACGAGCAGGCGTCACAGGGATCGTTCATCCCTCATAGACGTTAGGATGTCCTAACTGCTGCCATTGGGCGACCAGAGCACCCTGGCCGGGTCCGTGCTGCTGGAGCTGGTGTTACCATAAAGCAATACTTCGGATCGACTTCACGAACATCCCACAATTCTTCCTTTATGCCTCCTGAAGACCTACAACTACTGACCCAACAAATAAGGGACCAGCTTGAGGAGTCGATCACAGAAAAAGTGACTCGACAGCTGATGGCATCCTTCATCCAGATGCAGTCCCAGTTTCAGTCTCAGATGCATGCATAGGGATTTGCACTACCTCCAGAGCCAGAGGTTGGTCCTTCAGGTGCTCATGTTAGCACAAAGGAGAGTTGTGTTGCTCTCTCAGGGAACGATCCAGAGACGGGTGACTCAGACAAATGCGGGCTATACATTGAAGAAAATTCTTCCCGCCTAGTTGCCCTAGGAAGACTATATGAGGGATCCACAGCAGTTCACAACATCCCTTTGTTGCATGACCAAGTCAAGGTTGGTGTTGAGGAGGTTAAAGATGCGGAGACTCTCATTCCTGTACCCACTGACGAGGTTACCTCAATGGGGCAGACACTTAACACTTTCCTTGCTTGGCTGACACATCTTGTGAAGTGTTTATCAGAACAGATATTTACTCTAATTATATGTTTCTTTTTTTTTTCAATTGATTTGTTCACTGTAATTAAAACTTATTAATTTACTATGTTTGATCAACAGGTAGTTGTGTCTCCAGCAAAACCTCCAGAAAGTCCGGATCATGATGTCGATGATCCCCTGCACCTGATGACATTGACCATCCCACAACTATTTTTGAAGCCTCTCTAGGTTATGTGGGATGCTACCATGTTCGGGGTGTTTAATCAAAACTTCTCGTTGTACATAAAGCACGAAGATCTCTCTGAAATTGCACACGGTGGTCAATGTCTCAGCATATCTGTTATACAGTTATGGATTTCGTAAGTCAATTTGGATTGTTGTTAATTACCAAAGTAATTGTTTTAAATTCATACATAATTAACTTTGTCTTAACAACACAGGCATCTGACTAAGACAAGTCTGCGAGCGGGGAATTCCGATGTGTATGGATTCCTCGAGTCACAGTTCATTCAGAGATATAGGCAATCACAATTTGAATCGGAAAGTTACATCAAGAGTTGAATGCAGAGTTCAAAACGAGATGTCTACCTTGGAGCCTACCTGAATGGGTAAGTTAAACACAATAACTGAATTTAAATAATCTATAGTACTACAATAACCCATATTCGTCTCTATTGCAGCGTACACTGGCAAATGGTCGTCATTCTGTCTAAGGAAAACCTAGTTGTCTGGTTTTGTTATTTACATAACAGGCCAGACAACTATCTTAAGGGAATAATTAACAGGTCAATATTGTTTTCAATACATTTGCATTAGCATAACTCAACAATATCAATATTTTAATGTTCCTCTTATTCAAAAGTGCTTTGAAAGGACTTGATGATACTCTACAACCTAAATCCAAGGCTGCTGCTAGGTGGATTGTTGTTAAGGTACGTGATTTAAATTTATTCTACTTATATATACTGCTTATGTGTGTGTACACTAATTGTAGTTAACATTTAATTAATATCCAAATTTCATTATGTATTTAGTGTAATAGACAAAAAAGAAGCATTGAGTGCGACTATTATGTCATGCACTGGATGTCCACGATAATCTTAGGATCTTTCAGGAATAACTGGGAAACGGTAATTGTTTATTTCAAACAAAATTGGTTTTTTTATCATTGTTATTACATTATTCATTTTTTTATTTGATCATGTAGTATTTTAATGAAGTTATACCATTGGAAGCAGAGAGACTCAAGACGCTTCACATCTAGTGGGCACAGTATTATCTAAAAGTTAGAAATCAAACATAGGATGTTAGGGAACTATGTAACTTTAGGTTACTTAAGTAATTTATCATACTTTGCATTACATTTTTTACAATTGTTGTTTCATTTTAACATTGAATAACCTTTGTTGATAGTTATCCATAATTATCAATTGATTTTTTTCAATTAATAGTTTACTAGCTAGTTTTCTGCTAAAACCTATTTGAAAGCATAATGCAGATGATATATGTTGTGTGGTCAGATTTTAAATTTACAGGTTAAATTTTAATTTTTTTTTATAAAAACAGAGGTAGTATTAAAAAAAAATTCCTGAAAACAACATCGGGTTTTTAAAAAAAACTGATGTTAACGTACGTTAACATCGGTTTTTTTCAGAAACCGATGTTAACGATTAACATTGGTTTTTTCTAAAAAAATTGATGTTAACGTATGATAACATCGGTTTTTTGCGTTAGCATCGGTTTTTTTGAAAAACTGATGTTAACTGTCAACATGCACACATTAGTTAACATCAGTTTTTTTTAGAGAAAACCGATGTTAATGTACGTTAACATCTGTTTTTTGGAAAAACCGATGTTAACTGTCAACATGCACACATTAGTTAACATCGATTTTTTTTTTACAGAAAACCGATGTTAACGTATGTTAACATCAGTTGTTTACAAAAACTGATGTTAACTGTCAACATGCACAAATTAATTAACATCAATTTTTTTTACAAAAAACCGATATTAATTGTCAACATTAATTCATTTTTTTGGGTGTAATTCATATTATCAACATCGGTTATATAAATAATCAATGTTGTATATTTTACGTTAACATCAGTTTTTTAAAAACCGATGTTAACAATAATACTTTAAACATCGGTTTTTTAACCGATGTTAAAAGTCATAAATAACCGATGTTGAAAGCATATTTTCTAATAGTGGTAATTGGGTTAAATGAGAAGTTTATGAAGGTAATTACTACTTGATGGAAGTAGTGGTTATAAAAGAGGATTAATACTCATTAACGTAAAATAAGGTTCCCTTCCTGACAGAAAAATGTTTTCTCTCACACATAGTCATTACGAATGTGGAGAGAGACAAAAAGAAATGTCTAAGGAAGTAAAATCTTATTTCTCTTTTCTTTCAAGAAAATCAAAGTATACCAAAAAAAAGTCTTTCTATGAAGAAAGGTGTAATTGATAATCTATGAAATCCTTAAAGTTTTCACATATAATACATGTATTTTTATATATCTTAAATGTAAATGCTTGAAGGACTCTCGTGTAGCTGCGAAAAGTAAGCACATGTTGAAGGGTGCAATGGGTTCTATGCCAAGGAATTAAGGTGAAATCTTTTAATATGGATTGTCACCTTTCATGGGCGCTTAGGATCAAGGAAGTTTTTTGGCAGCTGCTCCCATCGGGATGGATCAAGTTGTTCTATGGGCAAGGAAGTTGCTCTATGGGAAATTTCGCCATTAAGTTAGGTGTTAATACTGTGTTTGAAGCTGAGATGTTAGGAGCTATCAATGCAGTGGAAATAGCTTGCAATATGAATTGGAATAATTGAAGTTCTTTGAGGATCGAAAGTGACTCAACCCTTGTGATTCAGGCTTTCTCCAACCCGGATTTAGTCCCTTGGAATTTGCAGAACAAATGGGCCAATTAATTGCTTATATTTATTATTATTATTTTTTTCTTTCAAAGCGAACTAACATATATAAGAGAAGGAACTCACTGCAGAGATTTACTTGGTAACTTTATTGTATCTAATAGGCATGGTAGGATGTTATTCCCTCTTTTTGTTCGAGATTCTATGGGGCTTCCTTAGTACAGGTTTGCTTCTCCCCCTTGCATGAGTTTTGGTTTAGTCCCTATGTAGTTTTTAGTTCTCCTTTTCAATAAATTTGGGAGTATGGGATTAATTGGGTTTAGGGTGTCAGCATAGTATAGTTGGAATGTTAAGTTGAATTTTGATGCATACTTCTTTTTTTTTTAAAGAAATAATAATAAGATCTGAACTTCTATTAAATGTTAACTGACATTTAAAGCGGTTAATTGATTTGACCATTTCAAAGTAGCCTCATGCCACCATTGTGTCATGTTACTCTATGATGTCCAATATTTTTCTCTCTTTAATTAATTTTAATATCACCACGTGAATTAAAGCCCTTGTGATGTTTGTTTGTGGTGTTGTTTTAAAGATATCCCGTAGTTAAATAACAATGGATATGTTTGTTAGCAGTGTTCACGGTGTAATAATTTAGTGTGATTTTGATTTAAAATTAATTTGAATTAAATAAAACAATAATTTAGTATGATTTTTACTTAAAATTAATCTAAATCAAATAAAATAATTAATTGTGGTGTGGTTTAATTGGGTTTAAATTATCTATGAAATTTGAATCAAATTAACTTAATTTTTTTGGGGTTAGAAACTTTTGATAATAGATATTAAAATATGTTAAAAAAATTTGATATTAATTGAACGAAACTTAAATAATAACTAGATAAACAATCAATTATATAAATAAATAATAAACATTTCAATAATTAAACTTAAAGTAAAATAATAATTATTTTTAAATTAAATAAAATTTAAATAATAATCATTTAACTTAAAAGTAAAAATAATATATAATACTTACTTCCAAATTCTATCTATAAACATCTCTCAAAACCGAGAGACAAACGAAAATATGACTAACAAGAAAAAGCCCGTCGTTGGACATCAAGATCCCCCACTTGAGTCACAAGCTGACACACCCAGCTCGGCTATGATTGCTATAGGTTTTTTATGTAAAAAAAAAAACTTATGTGAAATTAATTTTATATGTTAAATAATTAAATGTGATAAATAATAGAATTAATGTTAAATTTAATCCTGTAAACTGTAAACTGTAAACATTTAATATGTTTATAGTTTTTACATTTACACATAAACATATGTTTTTAGTCCTTATAAAAAATTTAACGACCTTTAGTAAAGATAGGACTAAAAATATATTAAATTTTTATAGGAACTAAAACTAACCTTTCAAAATATTAAAACTAAAAATTATTTTTTATTTTATTTTGTTCATTGTTCTCACAAGCTAGCTTTCATCTTAAAAAGAAAAATCATCATTTCTTTATTTTTCTTAGATGAATTTATCATCTACATAGAAATTACTACTACATGGTTAGCTTTACTTTCTGCAGATGTGAAAAAAAAAACTTTACTTTCTGCAGATGTAAAATAAAAAAAACTTTACTTTCTGCCAGTCGTGAATATGATCTTATCTCGTATTTAATAATTTTTCTTGTTAGCTTAACGATTTTTATTTTTTACAAATCCAATCCAGCATGTGGATATGGGATTTTAGATTATCAACTATCGCAGCAATGTCGTGGGTGTATCTTACGCGGTTAATAAATTCAGTGTATCAGATAAATCAAGCTATTATTAATTATGATAGTTGCTTCAAAAAATAAAAATTAAGATAGTTTATAGTGGTTAACTATTCACAGTTCTCTTTATTAATCAACAATTTGATTGGTTTGGGGTTTACAACCTAGCAACAAAAATGATAACTAATATCAAAGAAATGTAAGGTTGAAATACTAACTAAGTCGTTGTAGTATAGTGGTAAGTATTTCCGCCTGTCACGCGGACGACCCGGGTTCGATCCCCGGCAACGGCGAATGTTAAATTTTTTATAATGCATGTTTTATTCCTTCTCTATGCAGAGTCGGTCACTTAGCGTGGTTAGAATTTCAGAAGAAACAGTAAAGGGTTATCCAAATTGATGATTCAAAACACGAATTTTCACTTTGGTTTTTTGGACTATGATAGACCAAGTTCCTCATTGAGGATAGTAACATGATAGTGTGCAAAATCTTTGTTGGCTTGTCCAGTCTAGAAACATTACAATCTTTGATCAGTTTGATGTTGGTTTGTCCAATCTAACAAATCTTATGGTTTTTTTTTTTTTATTGATAAATGTTAATTTCTTAAATCATTAATTTTGTTGGCAGAGGGTATCAACTTTTTCTCTCTTCCTTTCTTCCTAAACCATTCAAACCACTTTATATCTCTCCTAACAAACCTTATGTGCTACGCATGCAAACAAAAACAGAGAAAAGTATAGTTTGATTTAAACAATATGGCATGCAAACTTACTGTGCTGTCAAGTATCAACTTCACTGTTACTGAATGCTAGCTGTTGTGAAATTTTGAAAAGCATAGTTTGCTATTATTGGTTTCTCTCTGTCCTCATTCTTGCTTTTCTTCTGGGGAGAATTTGGATGTGTACTAGTATTAACTTTAGACTTTGCATATAAAGCAAATTAATAGTAGCCATAGACAAATGAATATATGAACTGGACTCAATTACCATATAGTTCTGATGTGATTGACTGCAATTCTCATTCCCTATTCTTGCAGCAGAGTCTGTGCGGAGAATGGAATGTTGGTGGAGATTGAATTGATGGGTTTCATAACAATCATTCTAGCTGTCCAAATTCCGTGGCATGACTACTTCTGTTGGAACAGATAATATTTGACAAAAATAGTGTTGGGTGCATACACAATCCATCTTACTAATCAAGGCTAGTTACAAATAATTGACGAGTATTAACTACAATCATAGTGCTTTGTTTCTTTTTTATGTTCAGATCTAATTAATGTCCAAGCTGAGAACAGTGATTTGGATTCAAGTGGTTGGGATGTGGCAAATTCTATGGTGACAGTTATGTTTTTCCTCAAGGAATCATATTGAGGAATGTTTAAATGAATGAATAGTTTAGCATTGGCATATTCTTGGGTGCTATAACAATAAAGGACATACCGAGCACAATGCTAGAAGATTATTTCGGTTTAATCAATGGTGCAAAATTTAAGTTGAGTATGCATTTACATTAAATAAATAATTGAAGTGAGAGTTTTATTATTTATATTTTTTAACGGATCCAGAAATGCATTAAAGGGAGGTTGAATTTTTTTACATAATTATTTAATTATTTAAATTCTAATAAATAATTAATTGATAAGTAAAAAGTTCCACAAAAATATTTATTATGAAACTTAATGTGTAAAACTGAGGGACGGAGCCAGGTTGTAATAATAGGGGTGGTCAACTATAAAATATAAAGAATAAAAAAGGTTACAATTTTTGTCCACTTTTAATTTTTTGTGTGATTTTAATCACCTTATTGTTATATTTTAGAAAATTCATAATTTTGGTCTTATCCTTTGATTAATTAAATTATTTTTTATGGTGCTCTAAATTTAAATGAATATATTAAGTTTAAGATTTAATAAAAAAAATTATATGTAAATTTGATAATCGAACAGAAATTGTGAGTCTTTTTAAAATGTGAGGAGTAAAATTATGAAAAAATAAATCCAACAAAATTATAGACTAAAAATTAGAGACCAAAATTAAAAAATTTAGCCAAAATAAAATCTATCTAATAAATATATGTGATATATGCATCAATTTTTATATAAATTATATAATGTCTAATTGATTTTCAGAATTGCCTATCAACCGATGTCACGAGTGTTATTGGGAGTTAGTTTATATACTATTATATATGTGATGCAGTGATGGCGAAAGAAGAGAGGACCGATCGGTTTCAATTGCAAACAAATTGAATTTATTTTAATACAATTAACTCACAAAAAATTGGGCCACAAGAAAGGCCACTGCCACGTTTGGTAATTAAAGTTAAAGTGTATAAGAACATAAAATCTTACTTCCCACTAAATAGAATTTGACAAAATAAATTACGGGATAACAAAGATATATTTTAATACAATTAACTCTACTACTCACTACATGATTTTCAAAAAATGTCACGGGGGCTGTATGACATAGATCCGTCCTTGACAAAATTAGGGGTAAAATCTAATACTAAAAGAAAATTAAACAAACATTAATTTAATAATAAATTTATGGTTTTTATAATAATTTCATTTTACTCGAATAAGATTAACTCTACCCATAATTTCTAAAAAAATGGATTTGTATTATAGGATTTAGTTATCCCGAACTTGATGTATTTTAAAGAGTAAAATGTAAGGTTATAATTATTAATTAAAAAATTAGAAACTAAAATAGAAGTTATATCATCATATTAATTATTGATTTATGAATTAAAAAACAACAATTAAACTTCTGTATTTCCTTTCCGAGTGAGCAATTGAGAAAAGCACAGAATGAAAATACAGCAAAACAGTCATACACCGTGGTCTTACTTTTTTGATGTTGCTGGCAAAGAATATCCAACAGGAAACCTCCTTCTTATCATTGCAGTCAATTTAATTTGTTTCAACACATTTACATAATCTCATCCGACTCAAATGAAATTATTTCAAGTAATCATGTGATCTCTTAAAAATAAAAATATTCATAGTATATCTCCCACTTATATTGGGGAAAAATGAAGTGTTTATTCCAAATCCAAACAGTTCAATCATGATCAAAATTCATACAGTTATAATTCCATTTCATTATAAGTGGAAAAGTATTAACAACACGTTCTTTTAAAAAAAATTATTAGTTATAATTTATTAAAAATTATAACAAAGAGGGAGAGAGAGGATTAGAGGAACATTAAATAGGATGCGAACCCACAAAATATTATAATTTCTAATAAATTTCAATTATAAAATAAAATGTTTTAAAAAATATATAATAAAAATTATTAATTCTAACATTTCTCTTATTAGTGTTATCACTTTCACTCTTTTTTTTTTCTCGTCTTTTTGTTTCTTACCCTTTCATTATTTTTGAATTCAATGATAGACAAAGATGAGACAACACCACACCGACGCCGTCCCACCGGCATACTAAAGTGTGAAAATTTCTTTAAATGGAAACTAATTATGAAATTAAATCATTCACGACATGCAAAGTTAAGAAAATAGAGGGCATGCCAACCATAAAGTTGAGGGGGAAACAATTGAGGAGTGCGTGTGGATCCCACTCATGCAAATTACACTCAACACACATAAAGGACATTTGGTTTTATTTTATTTTTAATATTTATATAAAATATTGTATATATAAATAACATTTTATTATTTTCAATATTTGATGTGGGAATATTTCAATTAAAAAAAGAGAAAAAGGTGAAATTTTACAATTATCATTAAAAAATAAAATAAACCAAAATATTCAATGATGTATTTTAAAGTTAAATAATCATTCCTCAGCAACGTTTTTAAGAGATATTCTCATCCTCATATGGCATTTCTTAATTTTAATTTTATCAAATAAAATATATTTGTCATCTTTTTAGATAAATTGAGTTTTAGAAGTATTCTATTTTAAATACACCCTAATTTGATTTTAGTTTTTATGTTTCAAATTTTACATATTGATTTTAATGATTTATTTTCATAATTTCCTAATCAATGTTAAAAATCATATCTCTTTAATCTATTCATCTTTAGTGTAATAAAGTATTCATCATTTATAATACAAGTATCCACTTATCTCTTCTAATTTTTTATTATATTTAAATTTAAGATACTTATCTCTTCTAATTTTTTATTTGCATTTAAATTTAAAAACACCCATGTATACAGAAAACTTGCTAATTG
Organism: Glycine max; assembly: GCF_000004515.6. Classification (NCBI taxonomy): domain Eukaryota; kingdom Viridiplantae; phylum Streptophyta; class Magnoliopsida; order Fabales; family Fabaceae; genus Glycine; species Glycine max. The sequence continues at coordinate 8,908,705 of NC_016088.4, read as the reverse complement.
AAAAATAAATAAATAAAATTTCTAATTATAGACCTAGACCAAAAAGTGAAAAAAAAAATCGAAAACATATTTGCAAAACAAATTAATGTTTTTTCTATCCCAACTCATATTTGCATGTTTAAATAGATTACTTTACAAATTGTGAGTATCTATATGATAGGATAGCAAAAGAGAGATAAAAAGTAATGAGAAATGCTGATAGGATATTTAAAATAAAGGATAGATGAAAACTTATATAAGATATTAGATGAAATGTATCTATCTATTAACATTAACTAAAGGAAGGTCTTTGATGCCACATGTCAAGATTCTTTATAATTTTTTCCCTGCTTTTCAAACAACACACATCCAAGCCATTAATTTATCTTTTAGTTGAACAATCCATATTGTATAGAGATTAACAAATATTTTTTCTCAAAAAATTTCTTCTGTTTTGGGTTTATTGTGGATATATTATGTTATCTTTTTTCTAATAATATTATTATAATATTTAAAAAAATGACTATATTATCATTAAAAAAATAAAACAACAATTAATATTAAAGTATATATAAAAATATTTTGATTATCACTCTATTAACAAATGTCACCTTTTTAATATTTTTCCCCCTCCCAAACCTTCTCTCTCTCTAATTTCATTTTTTTGTTTTTAATTTTTTATTATTTTTATTTTAAAATCTTATGAAATTATTTTTTTACTTAGAAATTGTATGAAATAATTTAAATAGTCTCATAAATAAATATTCTGTTTATTAATGATTAAATTATTAGGTTATAATTTTTATACTAAAAATTAATTTAAATATAATTAATTAATAAAATTATGACTCTATTTTTAATAATTACATATACAAAAACTTTGTTCATTATTATTTGTATTATAATCTTATATTTTAAAAAAATGTATAACAAAAATGGTAATATTAATTTATTTATTTTTGTAAGCAAATAATTTTATTATAATAAAAACCAGTAGCAAAAGAGGTGCCCAGCTTATAAGTCAAAACAAAATAAAGAACAAACAAGATAGATACAACCTTTTTCCCAACCACCAAACTCACCAAAAACAGAATTAACACACCTACACCAACAGAATTAACATGAGGAGACAACATTAACACACAAAAATTTTAGAGACAGGTCCCATAACATTTATTTTAAGACCAATGCATGCTCTAGGGTTTAACACCCATCCCGATAGTGCACTCCTCTTCTGTGTTTGTTGATGTAAATATCCAAGAATTACGTCTCAACCATATTATCACAAACCATACCGCCATCCAATGCTTCTTGTTATTATCATCATCACGGTAAGAAATTCACCATCCCATCCTTATGTAATGTCGCAATTTGTTCCCACCATCTCAAACATTCTACCCAAACTCTATATGTAACCTCAGTGATAATACTAATTTATTAATTTCATTTTTACTGCAAAATAGTTTTAAATTAATTCTCCAAAAGTAACATAAATTAAAAAAAAATTATTTTTCTATGATAAAGACTGCCAATATCTTCTACAGTGGACCATCTGAGTGGAAATGTCACGGATAACAAAACTTTCCGTAAGTATTTAACACATTTATATACTTAGAACTTGACAGTATTTTTTAATTTTTTTTAATTTAAGAATAAAATTATATTGTCAATGTATAAAATATATATTTTTATGATTTTATTCACATATTTTAAAATTTAAATATGTATTTTTTATAATTCTATTATTCTATTTTTATATAGTCTTTCCAACAAGTTACATTTCTATCTCTTTTAAGAAATTTCCTCCCGCCTGTTTACCTATAGATATTAAATATACACGCTTGCATAATTTTTTTCTCGCAAAGCACATTCTTGCATGGGAACGAAAAACTTTAGTTAATTGTGACTAAACTTCTAATTAAGGATTAATATATATATATCAACTTATCGCTGTACAATGTATTGAAGAATTTAGTGTATCTACTTATAATTAGTACATACATAAGCCATTTTAAAACATGAAAAAAAAAAATGCCACCCGTGCAATTTACACGGGTATTGCACGAGTACTCTACTGGATATAGAAGGGAGTCTTTCTTCGCTGTGCACCTCCTCCTTCTACCTACTTTTAAGATTTGATGAACATGCACTTGATATTCAAGGCCCTCTGTTTCATGCCACCTTGTATATCACTGCATTTGCAATTTATATGCTGCCTTGTATATCGCAGCACTTGCAATTTAGATGATGAGAATTTAGTGGGTCGCAATTGCAATTAGTGAGTATTATAGAATGTCTAGTAGGGAAGTCGTGTGTTCTATAACATTACACATTTGGAATACATTGAGTTAGTCGAAAACACCTTAGGAATATGTGTAGAAAATTAGGTGTGTATTTTGAGAACTAAGAAAAAAATAGGTATGTATATTTTAAGAATTGGTGTTTCGTGAATGGCTATTCGTAATACAAATATATAATCAAAATAATTAAGTATTTTAAAAAATACACCAAAATTTTAAATGAGAAAGAGGTGCAAGATTATTGTTTAAAGGGTTGTTGGAAGCAAAAGCCTAAAAGAGTGTAAATGAAAACTGAACCTAGCATTTTTTTGAAGAACCCTAAACACCTTGTTTTCATATTAGGACCAAGTTATGATTGTATTATATAAATATTAAGTCGAGTCCACCAAGTCAAATAGGCTAAGCAAATCAATAAAAATAAAATATACAGATCAGCATCACACATTAAATCTGTCGGCAGTCCACAAAATTGTCGCACATGCCCAATAGTCTTTGAAAAATTCAAGAAACATGTAACATCAGCAAAGGAAGAAAAATGTAACAAATACATCCACTAGACTAGATGTCATCTAACAACCAAGACAGGACTTGGACATTAAATTAGAAAAACTCATCCACTGAGCAGGATTAAATTTCTAAGATTCCAATCACGATATGGAAAAAAAATATCCTGAAATACATATTTATAATAAGAATATAATATAAATAGTAATAATGATAGCATCAATATCAATAAATTGGTCTATAATCTTGCATTATAAAAAAAATATGGTAACAAATATGATAATCAATTAAAACTGACAAGGAAGAAACTACTCCAATTGAAAACTAAAATCCGCAACCATAAAAGGTTCACTTGGCAGCAGCAGCACCATTGGTTGGCTTTGAAGGAACTTCTTCAGATGTGTTGTTGTTAAGCTCATCCCAAGCTTCAATCCAAGTAACCATGGCATCTGCTAGCTTGATGAAGTAGGGATCAACAGCCCCAAGCTTCTCCTTGACTTGCTTGGAGAGTTCAATGTAACATTTTTGGACAGACGTGCACTCTTTTGAAAGAGTGGCACTTTGGAAGAATGGAATGATTTCTTCTTGCCAGAAGATGCCCTTGTACTCCTTTTTGAGATTGACAAAAGGGTTGCTTGCTTTGCTGTGCCAGATGTATGGAAGGCCAGTCTTCACTCCCAAGCCCAAATGGTCACATATAACCTGAAAATTCATAAAGAGTTGTGTCTATCATGATAAATGAAGAAGCTTTTTGAAAAGAAAGTTTTAACTAGCAATGTGGATAATATACTTAAAAACTTGAAAATAGAAAATAAAACAATAATGAAAACAAAAACTAGACCTAAATACCACCTAATTAAATCACTTGAATAGAAATAGATCAAGTAGTCCTTCACACATTAAGGGTTTGTTAATAGAAAAGGGACACATGATTAGCATACCTTAACACACCATCCAGCCCACATATCATCGTATCGTCCAATAGGTTGGCCATCACCCATGAGTCCAAAGTACATTGCAGGTCCAATCAGCTGACGATCGAATGCCAAATTCATACCACACATGGGGAACAATGTTCCTTTGGGAATGGTAAGAACAGCATCAACATACCTGAAAAATATATATGCAATAATTTAGTAAACAAAATCAGGCCATGAACATCTACAAAGTATGGATTTAATTGGAATTCATTAACAATGTGACGTCTAAAATTAGTGGACACAATGAAGGAGTTACATAGTACATACCTGGTGTTCCTCTCGAGGGGTTTGACAAGCTGTGTTGGAGCATCATAATCAGGTATATTGAGCCAGAGGCCATGAGAAACAGCAGTGGGGGCACCCTCACGAAGACTAAAAGGGTATCCACGGACGAAATCAGCACCTTCTCTGTAAGGGTCATAAAGGGTGTTGAAAAAAAATGGAGTGGATGGACAAAGGAGATTCTTAATGTGCTGCTCAAGTGCATTGATATCCTTTCCAGAAGGATCCTTAGCAACCTGTACATGAAAACAGCAGATGTTGAGAAAATGTCTACAATTTGTATTGAACATAGTACATTCTTTGAACTTTGTGTCATAAGAATCAACATGTTATTTTTTCAGTACCACTAAGTATGTCAGGTCAAATATTTCAATCCGTAATTGAAATAAGGATTCATAAATAACGGACACAGGGACAATAAGACAAGAAAATCCACTTTCAATTTGAAAGTCAATCATTGTGTCCTTAAAAAGTCAACAAAGGTAAAAGAAAAAAGAACAGATGATTAAGGTTGAATAGATTTAAAAATACTAAAACAAAAAAAATCTTTAACATTTGTTCCCATTATTATTTGTCTCAAACATTTTGCAAAGGTTATAAAAACACAAATGAATGTCAATAGTCTGTAGATCTGGTTGTGTTCAATTTAAAATGTAGACAGTCCGTATATCTGTTTGTGTTAAAAACCTAATATAAAAATCCAATTGTAAATTCGTAAAAAAATTTGAGAGAAATTCACTTTGATCTAATAATTTTACTCTTTTACCCTTAATAAAAATTAAAATAGATAAACCAGATAAATTAGAAAATGTCATTAATTCAAACAATTAAAAGGAAAATCAAATCAAATCAAATTCGAGTGGACTATTTCCAAATCCTGAAGGTTTCCCAACTCAGTTGTGAAAAGGTTTCCAAACTCATTAAACTCTCAATTTAAAACTTTCCAAACAAACAATCCCAAAACCAGTCATTCCAATCCAAATGCATAATTAAAAAAGCTTATTGATATAAACAATCAAAAATCAAATCAAATTCACCCAAATCCAAGTAAGCTATTCCCAAACAATCAAACAAATTCCCGAAACCAGCCATTCCAATCCAAACACACTCCAACTCGAACAAAGAGAGAAACCAAGCAAATCAAGCAACCTCGGACAACCATGAAAAACAACAGATCATGAATGTTACATGCACATAGACATTTCAATCCTAACACACTCCAATAAACAAAAAAAGAATTCAAGCAAATCAAGCAGCTTCAAACAACGGATCATGAATGTTACATGCATATACATAACAAATCACACGAATGTGTCAAAATCAGTCAAAGGTTACTCGTAATAAATCCAAATCCAACAACCATTCAGTCAACGAATTAAACCCCAACTCAGATCTAGCCCCGTTTCAAAACCCCACCAAACCCTCGCACATAAGAAAAACAAATAAATCGAAATTAATCCATCTTAAAACTAAAAAACAATATGAATCCTCATAACTCATCAAACAAGCAAAATTTCCCGACCCATCAGAGAACCCACAAGCAAGGTCACAACTTTAACCCAAACCCGTAATTTTTTCGGTCTAAAAGTTAGAAAGAAAAAAAAAACTCGAGATGGGGTGGTCGAAAATTACGAAGCAGTCGTCATCGATGGTGTAGATGTACTTCTTCTTGGAGACCATGTAACCAAAGCAGCGACACGCAGAATCCTTAAACGAGATGCAGGAGGCTTTGGGTCCGAGGATGCGATTGATGTCGTTGCGGTTGTAGAGTTCATAATCGAAGCCTTCGGGGACATTGATGGTCCTGTTGGGGTCTCCGTCCTGCACGATGATGAGGTGGTAAGGTTCGAAGAAGGGCCGCCACATCTCGAGGAAGTCGAGGTTTCGGATTGTCGGGATCACGATGTCCAGCTCGTCCTTCAGGAGAGGGACAACAGGCTTCGAGGAGGAGGAAGGTTGCGCCATTGTTCAGTGTTGCTCTGTTCTGTTTACACGGAAAGTGTGAGTGAGGTGTGTTTCGTTTGTCTATTATAAGGGAATGGGCAAGTGTTGTGTTACGCGGTGGTGTTTGAAAATAAGGGGAAAAGGGGAAGAAAACAGGGATCTGGCGTCATTGGAGTTAATTGAGGGATTTATTGTGCCATTGCTTGTAATTAGTAACCGATCCCTTCTATATAGATAAGATAAATTAGGATAATTATTTTAAAAGATAATATCATTAGGATTTAAATTTAAATGTGTTTTCTTTTTTTACTTTTTAGGAATTTTTATAATGTTTTCTTAAAATAAATCTTAAAGATTGTTTTTAATCTCTTATACGTTTTAATTTATTTTTTATCTTTTTATTTTTAAACTAAATTTTACTACAATTTTTTTCTTTTAAAACATTAAACTAAAAAATAATTTTATATCATAATTATATGAATTTTATCATAAAATCACTTATTTCCCTTTTGATTTATACTTCACTTAAGGTTTAGTTTATTTCATAAATGTTTAGGAATCTATCTATTTATAATAATACATATGAAAATATTTTTCAATATGAATGTTTAAATATAATACATATGAAAATGTTTTTCAATATGAATGTTTAAATATGACAATCTCAAGAGCTCTAAATAATAATTTCATTTATTTTTTTGAAAGAAAATTATTTTAAATATAATAATTATAATAACGTAATTATAGTAATTGATTGCAATCATATTTTTTAGAATTATAATATTAATAATAAAAATGATTAACAATGATTTATAATAATTATGCATATTATACTTTTGTACTGCATACGTATTATATTTATTGTTATTATTATTATTATTAAACTAATTATTTATTAACGGATGCAAGTAATAAAAAAATTATTGTCACTGATGAATATGAAATTGCTCAAAATATTTTATACACAATTTTAAATAAATTTAAATGTAATTTTGATTCTTATATTTTACTTAATTCATAATTTTGGTTTTTCCGATTTTGAAATAAAGGTATTTGCTCTCTTTATTTTTAAAAATACATCAGTTTAATTCTCATATTTCAAAATAGAAATATATATATATATATATATATATATATATATATATACTGAGATAAATTGAAATAAATAAAAATACAGTTGAGCTGACAAATTAATAAGAAAGAAGCAAAACACATGGGGGAAAAACACACAAGAGGAAAGTGATTGATTAATAATAAATTGGAGAAAGAAGAAGCTATAATTTTAATTTCATGATTGAAGGTGGATGTGTCCCACTAGGGTAATGGGATCCATGAAATTCAAAATGGGGGAAGCAACCATATCTTAAACTATTATTATTTTTTAATTATGAGTTTTATATAAAACATGTTAGGAGATTTGTTGGCATGGCTAGCTATCATGCATGGCTGAAAAGTCTTGGCACGCCATGCCAGAGGAGATTATGGAATAAACAAACAAATATAAAAGAGTTATGCGAATAACCATTAGTACTAAACAATATGCTTCTTTGTCTCGAAACATGGCATGATAGACACTTTGTTATCACATTTTTGCACGTAGTCTACACGTTCACAAGCGCATATATGATACGAATTGAACCACCTTGGCCCCGCTACGCACGTTATTCTTCGTTAACATTCACATTACTCCCTAAAAAGTGGTAGATCGGCAAGAACCAGCTATGCAGCTACCCAGTCTCCTTTTTAATTATACGTTCTTCTTAACAAATTAAGTTACATACTTTATTTTTATTTTTTTATCATTTACATAGTTTATTATTATGTTGCTTTCTGGCTGTCACGTTTTGAATCAGCAGTTATATAACGTATTATTGTATTCAACATGAATGAACTTAGCAAGCTGCAAACATAGAAGCACGAGATGAAAGCCAACGGGGATTTTTTTGAAATTAAATTGAATTATTATTATTATTATTATTATTATTATTATTATTATTATTATTATTATTATTATTATTATTATTATTATTATTATTATTATTATTATTATTATTCCTAGCTGACTTGTGACAATAATATCGAGTCAACCTCCTTGATTTTTTTTTCCTTAAAATGAAACATAAAATTTTTGAAAGGAAATATCGTTTGTTTTAATATCTAAAAATGAGACAAAATTAACCAATCAAGGTTAACGACTAAGTGATATGATAAGGCTCGTAAATTGAGTGAACCTTTTCAGCTTAATTAAGGCACTTGTCATTTACAGCCCACGGTTTTACTAAGTTCACCCCAACCCCGCATTATTCCCTTTTTATTTAAAGGAGTACACTCTTAGGAATTCATTTTTCTTTCCAAAAGTGACTTTTTTGAAATATCATATATCTATTCCAAAATATATTTCCAGAACTATATATTATAGTTCCAAAAATACATTTCCAGAATAGGTATATGCTATTCCAGAAATATATTTCTAGAACTATATATCATAGTTCCAAAAATACATTTCCAGAATAGGTATATGTTATTCCAGAAAGACATTTCAAGTAGTAATGAATTTAAGATCGTTGAAGTTGTAAACACTTATCTTACATCCCTCATGTTTGTTAGTCTTATTTTCATCCTATTATTAATGTTCTTTAAACCCTCTCTAAAATCATATTTATATTCTACTTTTATTGTTCTTTAAACTTGTTCAGTTCAGAAGGTGGAGATCTGGTTCAGAGATCTAATCCAAGGACTCAATCAAAGCCAATAGTAGTGAAGGTGTTCTCTAATGGCGGGCCCTAGTGGTGTTGAGTGAATACCACGTTGGTGGTGTCGAACCTGCAATCACTCTGATGCTTAAGTTAGCCTAGATCTTAAGTGGAGTGAAGAATCAAATGGAGTTAGTTACGTACTAACATTTCACACTTTTATACCACTGGTTTAGGTGAGAAAAATGGTTAGCCAATTATCGTTAGTGCTTTTCAACTATCACAATTTACAGCACACACTTTCTTTTCTCAGCTCACATGCAAGACACAAGCCCTTTATCACTTGTTGGGAGAAGTCACCCCTTGACCCAGATATCATAGTCTAGTATGAGTAACATAGCACTTAAGTTTGTCGATTTAAGTTTTTCGATGGTTAGTACTAGAGTGTGGTCATTTTTCCTATAGCTAGATTACTTCGAGCACAAACCCTGATTATGAAACCCATCTTCACCTAATGGTATAGAAAAAAAATACAATTTTGGCAATGTTATGTCAAAAGCTATACCAAACTTCGTCAAGAGTGCTAAAATATTTGGAGACCAAGTGTTAGGTTCCATTAAGAAGCTCGTTCTTGCTGATGGTAAATTAAGTTTAACTTTGAAATTTAATTTATAGTATGTTTCTTATATTCTTGTCATCATGCTTTAAATTAAATAAGATTTTAGTTAGAATATATATTGACAATATGTATATTTTTTTTTACACTACAATCCAATAGTAAATTGTTATATAAGTGAAAGTGGTTAACTTTTGTAATAATTATTTTAAGAGTTACATTTAAATGATTTCTAATATATATATATATATATATATATATATATATATATATATATATATATATATATATATATATATATTGATTCATAGTGTAATTTTTTTTTGCTAATAGCTAGTGTATTAAAATTAAATTTTATGAAGCAATTATATAACACATGAAGCCTTTTTCTAAGAAAAAATACAATTTGTTCTTGGCATCTTTTTTATAATTCATTATATGTATCTAACTTTTATGAATCATTGAGTTGGAACATGATATGTGAATGATCAACCAAAAGGTAAATGTGATGGACGAAGAAAACTATGTGTACCAATACATAATAGATGAAGCCAATCTATTGTTAGACACATTGGAGAAGGTGTGTTATGAGTACAAATTGGTAGCAAGCCTTGATGGAGGATGCATACAAGCCCACAATCAAATACTACACCAAAGGTGATGCATAACTCAAAGAAGAGTTTATGAAGGATAATTGAAATTTATATAATGAAGATGAGGTTCAAAATTAGAGTTTAAAGAACAATATAAGCTAGAATAAAAATAATATTTTAGATATGATTTAAAGAACACTAATGATAAAAATAAAAAATAAGACTAACAAATATGGCGGCGTAAGATAAATATTTACAACGCCAACAATCTTAAGTTTATTACTATCAAAAATGTCTTTCTAGAATAACATATATCTATTCTTGAAATGTATTTTTGGAACTATGATGTGTGTGTGTATTTCCAAAATAGATATATGGTATTCTAGAAAGACATTTCCAAAAAGGAAAATGGATATCCAGGAGTGTACTCCTTTAAGTGGAAGGATATAATGGTTATTAGGATGTAAAAAAGGAGAATTAGGGTGTACTTAGCAAAAGGGGATTTAAATAACAAATACCTAATATAATTTTGTCCATAATTGATCTGGGCTAGCCTAATGGCCTAAGTGTCTGTCTTTTTCTTTTTGAGTAAATGATCAATAACAACATATGTCCTCATATTGAATTTTTGTTTTCTTAATTATTGTTTTAGTCTTTTAATTTGGGGTACTATTTTTTTAGTCCCTTAACTTAGATTTAATTTTTTTTCTTAGTATTTGAATTTTGAAAATTATTCTATTTATTCCTCAAACAAGTGTGTGTCAAATGAAGAATAATAGATTTATAATTTGTGACAATTTTAAAATGCATATTCTAGCGACTAAAGAAATAAAAACAAATTATGACAACTAAAAACAGTTACAAATTGTCAATATATTATTTTCATTTGACTCACTCATGGAAGAGACTAAAAAGAAAAATTTTTAAAATTTAGGGACTAAAAAATAAATTTAAACTTAAGAGACAAAAAAATAACTCTCAAATTGAGGGATTAAAACAACAATCAAGCCTTTTTTTTTTTTTTTAAAAGCAACTTGTGTAAGAATTTTGGGTTTAGATATAATTTCACCTTATGAAATCCAACTTTTAAGGTGAGATCTCTCCCTCCTCCTTCTCCCACTTATATACATTAATCTAGCCATATCATTACATGCAGTTAGGAATAGTCAAATTATCCAAGAATCCCTCATCCAAAAGATACAACATTGTCAACAAAAGAAGGGAAACTTGATGCCCACAATTATCAATTCTTATTGCCACTAAATGGGTGAAGGCGTTGATTAATAATAGAACTTAGACCTTGTCCTCATGAAGAAGCATATTTGGAATGCCCTTATTAACGAGGAAGTATCGTCCAATCTCACGACAAACATGATCACCTTCTTCAAGGTGGAGTTCCAAGAGAGAATAAGGAAACTTGTTTGGAATTCATCAAAATTAGCACAGAAGAGTCAGTCTCCTCGAGTAGTTTAGTGTATTTCATGACCCGTGAATGCATCCACAAAAGTCTTCCAATCAATTTTTTCAAACATTTTTTCTTCAAAAACTCACCATTCATTTCCACTATCTTTTCCACAACTTTCTCTACTTCAATGCACAATGGAAATTTGTTCATCACACCTTTATGTTTGATGACAACATGTTATGTGTTAGTAGTCTCATATTTACCAACAAGTAACAATATTAGCAACAACACTAACATTAACCTTCCAAGTTCAAAATACATAAAAACAACATAATCAAACAACATTCAATTACTGCTTCATGGTGCTTGAATACATTAAATCTCAACAAAATAAATATTAATGCAATTATAACCAAGACAAGAATCTTGAACAAAGTACAATGGAAAAATGTAAAAACTAGTGTGTTTAAAGTCTTAACACTAAGCCAACTAGCCAAGCTACAACATCAACTACCAATGCTAAATTATAGTATTTTTTTTTTGGAAAAAAAAAACCTTATGCTTAAATCTATAGTAAACAATTTATGCAAGTATCACTTAATATGCCATTATTACCACACATTAGTAATAAGTTATAACAACCTTATGATTTTCTGATTTGTTCAACAAAAGTAGCATCAAGAATTTCAACTTAAAGAAAATGTGAATTTCTTAAGCATAAAGGTAGTCACATCACAACTTGAACCTTTATTTTTTTTTATATACCAAAAAATCTTGCAACTCAAACATTTATGTTGGTGGGTGATGTGTCATCATTTTCTCCTATTTCTTAACCCTTTTTGTCACTATTTTAATTACTGATTAGCCTTAATTGTCAAATTAATTATGCAGTTTTATCATTTGGGCCTACTGGACTAATTTTGTGTTTTTAATTTAATTTCAGGAGAATTATAAATAATTGGGCTTGGACTTGAAGAGAGCAGACAATTTTATTCTACCAAATCTTATCTTATCCAGATTTTATCTAATCTAGATATTATTTCATCTAGATTTTATCTTATCCTATCTTATCTAGATTTTATTTCATCTAGATTTTATTTTATCAAATCTTATCTTATCCTGTCCAGATTTTATTTTATTAATGGGCTTGGACTTAAAACAAATTTGTAAGCTTTGGGGGCTGAGAATCTATATAACAACACCAAGGTTTTAGTTTAAGAATTCCTTTTTCGTTTTGGGAGGAGAATAATTTTAGGTTTTGCAATTCTAGTTTTTACTATTTACGTAGCAATAAAATTTCATTTTCTGCTTCAATCTGCAATTTCGTTTTCTACTGATTAATGGAAGGCTAAGTCTGCAGTGTTGTTTTCTCTTGAGGATCAAGCACAGCTCTCTTTGAGGTTTTATTATTACTATTGAATTTTGATCAGTTTTTCCTCTTCACCAATTACTCTGTATTTGTTGCTATTAATCCATGCATGCTTAGTGCTTGATTAATTGTTTCTGGTCTTAATTTACGTTCATGCTTAATGATCAGTTTCGTTCATGATTAATTGGTGTATGTGTTGCTTAATCACATAATGACAACCTTATGTTAATTTTCGCTTAGTAATTTAATTTAGGGTTGGATTAAGTGGTTGAACTGATTAAGGATAAATTCTCGTAACCTAGGATAAGAGACTTGCTATTTTATTAAAGGGCTTGGACTTAAAACAGATTTGTAAGCTTTGGGGGCTGAGAACCTATATAACAGCAACAAGGTTTTAGTTTAAGAAGACCTTTTTCGTTTTGGGAGGAGAATAATTTTAGGTTTTGCAATTCCAATTTTTACTATTCACGTAGCAATAAAATTCTGTTTTCTGCTTCAATCTGCAATTTCGTTTTCTACTAATTAATGGAAGGTTAAGTCTGCAGCGTTGTTTTTTCTTGAGGATCAAGCACAACTCTCTTTGAGGTTTTATTATTGCTATTGAATTCTGATCAGTTTTTCCTCTTCACCAATTACTCTGTATTTGTTGCTATTAATCCATGCATGCTTAATGCTTGATTAATTGTTTCTGCGCTTAATTTACGTTCATGCTTAATGATTAGTTTCGTTCATGATTAATTGGTGTATGTGTTGCTTAATCACATAATGACAGCCTTATGTTAAATTTCGCTTAGTAATTTAATTTAGGGTTGGATTAAGTGGTTGAACTGATAAAGGATAAATTCTCGTAACCTAGGATAAAAGACTTGCTTGTGAATCGAGGGGAAACAACGTGTTTTAATTCTGATATTTTCTAATTAAATTTTGTTCGCTGTTTAATTTACAAAAACAAACAACCCCCCCCCCCCCCAATTCGTTACTATTTTATTACTATCTGTTATGAACGTTTGGTTGACCATTGCTCGTTGGGAGACGACCTAGGATCACTTCCTAGATACTGTATTTTTAATGTTTATTTGATTCCGGTATGACCTCGATCAAATTTGGCGTCGTTGCCGGGGAGCAGTGGTCCAAAGGTTCATAATAGTGTTTAGTTGTTTTGAGTCTAGCTCTGTTGTTTAGTGTGTGAGTGTGTGTTGTTTTGTTTTGTGTAGTGGTCTGTTTCACATTTCAGTCGCGTCCCCTATTTAGTGCTTCCCTGTTTCAGTTGCTCACAAAATTGCGACTGATTTTGTGTAATGTTGATTTTTTTGTAATGCTGTGAACAGTGTTTAGCACTGAACTAGCGACTAATTTTGCAATTTAATTAGTGATTTTTGTTTTGATAGTTAGAGTTGTTATTTTTGGCTGATTTTTTGCGTGGTAGCTTCTTTTGATCCATATTTTGTGTGAAAAATACCAGGAGCACTTGGTGTGGCAGTATTTGAGAGAGACAAAAATTTTGGGAACTTGTTTTTAGCAAAACTTAAAACGGCCATAACTTTTGCTCCGGGTATCAGAATGACTATTATTATATATGCATTTGGGGTAGAAAAAAATTTCTCATACTGTGTAAACCTGCTTTAGCTGGTTGGGGTCTCCCAAACTCCAAAAATCAACCGTTTACTAATTTTTTTTTCAAGTATTATTGTCCTATTTTTCTAAACTTTGCTTAGGTAGTTTTCATAGTTCAACTTTGAATTTTTGTTTGAAATTTTTTGTGCTATCTTTTCATGATTTTAGGGTGTTCCTCACAAAATTTCAGCTCATTTTGATATCATTTGAGTATAGTTGTAGTTTTACCCCCTTGTTAGGTGCTTGTTGAGAAACACATTATTTGCTGCATATAGTGCATGACTAGGGGCAATCCAGGTGATTTACAACCCTTTGATCTTGAAATAGATAGAACCTTTCATAGATTAGTTAGGCATAGTGTACATCCTGGTCATTCTGTGCAATTTGAGCATTTTGAGCATTCTGTTGAGGGTGATTCTGAATATTCTGATTTTGAGCATTCCACTACGAATTTTCATACTGAGAACATGGCTCAACCTTCACCTCGTGAGAGGAATCTTAAGGAGATGGTTGCACCTGATTTCACTTATGAAAGCTTGTGCATTCAATATCCTGATGAGGGTGTTCCATATGTTCTCAAGACTAGACTAATACATTTGCTGCCCAAGTTTCATGGTCTTACAGGTGAAGATCCTCATAAGCATCTTAAGGAGTTTCATATTGTTTGTTCCACCATGAAGCCCCCCTGATGTCCAAGAAGATCATATCTTTCTAAAGGCTTTTCCTCATTCTCTGGAGGGAGTGGCAAAAGATTGGCTATACTACCTTGCTCCCAGGTCCATTTTCAGCTGGGATGACCTAAAAAGGGTGCTCTTGGAGAAATTCTTCCCTGCATCTAGGACCACTGCCATCAAAAAAGACATTTCAGGCATCAGGCAACTTAGTGGAGAGAGCTTGTATGAGTACTGGGAAAGATTCAAGAAATTGTGTACAAGCTGTCCTCACCACCAGATTTCTGAGCAACTCCTTCTTCAATATTTCTATGAGGGACTTAGCAACATGGAAAGGAGTATGATTGATGCTTCCAATGGTGGAGCTCTTGGTGATATGACCCCTGTTGAGGCTAGGAATTTGATTGAGAAGATGGCTTCCAACTCCCAACAATTCAGTGCAAGAAATGATGCTATTGTCCTTAGAGGAGTCCATGAGGTGGCCACAGATTCATCTTCATCTACTGAAAATAAAAAGCTTGAGGGAAAATTTGATGCCTTGGTCAACCTAGTAACTCAGCTTGCCTTGAATCAGAAATTTGTACCTGTTGCAAGAGTCTGTGGTCTATGTTCTTTTGCAGATCACCATACAGATCTTTGTTGATAACTGCTAAATATGAGTTATTTTGATAATAAAAATATATTGAAAATATCTTTAAAAATATTAATTTAGCAATTATCTTTGGCTTAAATATTAAGATTTGATTTTTTCTTATTTATGGCTTGCATATATGAAAAGGAGAGATTAAAGGAGAAAAAGATCCAAAAAAATATCCAAAATATCAAGAAATCTCAACAAGATATGATTACAAGCAAAACAAATCCAAAAGATATCAAAAATATCAAAAAAGAAAGATTTCTAGCATCAGGCCCAAGTCCACTCCAGCAATTATAAAAAGAGAGTCAAGCTAAGGAGGAGAAACAGACAACAACCCCCCTCTCCTAGGGGTTTCATTTACTACCTCTCTTTCTTTCACCCCCTTCTCATTGTAAAGCCTTCAATGGCCATGAGTGGCTAAGCCTCTAGTTAGGGCCTGACAGGCCTAAAAGCCAAGCGATGTATGATGTACTCACTATTTATCAATGCAAAGGTGTTTTCTATTCTATTATCTTTTCTACTTTTATCTTGCATTATTCATCTTTATATTCTGTTAGGGGTTAGACGCTTGGGAGAGGGTAACTTCTAAATAAGATTTAAAGAAGGTATGCATGCATTGGTTTTAGGGGTTAGACACTCGGAAGAGGGTAACTTCTAATAGAACAAAAAGAAAGGATTTCATAAGAAAGTCATTGCTAGGAATAGAATGATTATTTTATGCTCATGCATTCTTGCAAACATCTAGAATTCATACTTCATGCATTTTATTTGTTGAGTCTTTGCAAAGGAATTTGGAAGATAGATAAATAAAATAGGCTTGTCATCGTGAGGAATCAGGGACAAGTAATTGAACAGATGTGGGTAGAACAGAGTCACCTAAATTGATAAAGAAAAATCATAAACTCATACATACTAGGCAAACAAGGCAGGTCAGGTCCCAACCTTATCATATTCTGATTTTATTTTATTTTTATCTTCTATTTTTATCTTCTACTTTTCTTATCTTATATTTTATCCTCTATTTTCTTTATCATATCTTAATTTAAATATTTTATCTTCTCTATCTTCTATTTTTATCTTTAAATCTTTTATCCTTTCTTTTAAATCTTTATCTTATCTACTATATTTTCTATTCTTTATCTATTGCTTTTAGATTGGGTTTGCATTAATCTAAGTACAAACAAAGTCCCTGTGGATTCGACACTCGGACTTCTGAGTAGTTTACTACTTGTGACAAATTTGGTACACTTGCCAATGAGTTAACATTTGTCCTTCTTTGCAGCAATCTGGAGTCAATGAGCAACCTGAAGCTTATGCTGCAAACATTTATAATAGACCCCTTCAGCAGCAAAACCAACAACTACAAAATAATTATGATCATTCAAGCAATAGATACAATCCAGGTTGGAGAAATCATCCAAATCTGAGATGGGCAAGTCCTCCACAACAACAACAGCCTGTCCCTCCTTTCCAGAATGCTGCTGGTCCAAGCAAGCCATATGTTCCTCCTCCAATATAGCAGCAGTCACAACAAAGACAAGAAGCAACTAAGACTCCTCCTCAACCTTCCTTAGAAGAGTTAGTGAGGTAAATGACCATCCAGAATATGCAATTTCAGCAAGAAATAAGAGCCTCCATTCAGAGTCTGACAAATCAAATGGGGTAGATGGCTACTCAGTTGAACCAAGCTCAGTCCCAAAATTCTGACAAATTACCTTCACAAACTTTGCAGAATCCGAAAAATATGAGTGTCATCACCTTGAGGTCTGGCAACCAAATTCAAGTGCCTCCACCAATAGCAGCACCTGCACCTGAACCTGTCAAGCTTCATTCTACACCTGAAAAAGAGGATGAGATAGTTGCACAAAAGAGAAAGCTTCCTAACAACAATTTTCATGCAGGTAGACCTTCTTCTAGCAATTCTGACTTACAACAGCCTCATATCCCTCTTCCATTCCCACCTAGAGCAATTCCATACAAAAAAATGGAAGAAGCGGAAAAGGAGATCTTGGAGACCTTCAGGAAAGTAGAGGTGAACATACCTCTGCTAGATGCCATCAAGCAGATTCCAAGATATGCCAAGTTTCTAAAGGAGCTGTGCACCCACAAAAGGAAGCTCAAAGGCAATGAAAGGATTAGCATGGACAGAAATGTGTCAGCATTGATAGGTAAATATGTTCCTCACATTCCTGAGAAATGTAAGGACCCAGGTACTTTTTGTATACCTTGCATTATTGGGAACAATAAATTTGAGAATGCAATGCTAGATCTAGGAGCATCAGTTAGTGTCATGCCTTTGTCCATTTTCAATTCTTTATCTCTTGGACCTTTGCAATCTACAGATGTGGTGATTCATTTGGCAAATAGAAGTGTTGCTTACCCCGTAGGTTTCATAGAGGATGTGCTGGTTCGGGTTGGTGAACTTATTTTTCTTGTTGATTTTTATGTTCTTAATATGAAAGAGGAATTTTCCCATGGTTCAGTTCCAATTATTTTAGGCAGGCCATTTATGAAAACAGCCCGAACCAAGATAGATGTTTATGCTGGCACATTGTCTATGGAATTTGGTGATATTGCTGTTCATTTTAACATTCTTGATGCCATGAAACATCCATCTGAGGATCATTCTGTTTTTCATGCTGAGATAATTGATCATATTGTTGATGATTATATGTTTGATTTTGATTATGTTCTTCATGGTAGGAAACATCCATTTTTATCTGATCTGCATACTTGTCATTCCTTATGCATTGAATCTGAGTTTGAATTTGATCCTGTATCTGATTTTTATGCTGAGAGTGAATTTGAATTTGAGTCTGGTGTTGCATCTCTTGATGTTGATTTTTTAGAGTCAGAATGCACTAACCATGTTACATGAAGTACATATACTTCTGACTTGCTTTATGAGGTACAAGCTGAGGAACCTTCTTCTTCTCCTACCCTAGTTCCTCCCACTGCTCAGCCACCAGCCACACCAGAGTTGAAGCCCTTACCAGCAAACCTCAAATATGCTTACTTGGAGGACAAGAAAAAATTTCCAGTGATCATCTCTGCCTCCCTTGCTGCTGAGCAAGAGGAGAAGTTGTTGCTAGTTCTCAAGAAGCACAAGAAATTCATTGGATGGACTTTAGCAAACATTCCTGGTATTAGCCCATCTACCTGCATGCATAGGATACTTTTAGAGGATGGAGCTAAGCCAGCAAGGCAGCCACAGCGGCAACTCAACCCCATCATTCTAGATGTGGTAAAAAATGAAGTGACCAAGCTCTTACAAGCTGGAATCATCTACCTCATTTCTGACAGCTAGTGGGTGAGTCTAGTCCAAGTAGTTCCTAAGAAGACAGGCCTCACAGTGATCAAGAATGAAAAGGATGAGCTTATCCCCACAAGAGTGCAGAACAGCTAGCAAGTGCGCAATGATTATAGGAGGCTAAACCAGGTAACCAGAAAAGATCATTTTCCCCTGTTATTCATTGATCAAATGCTTGAGCGCTTGGCAGGTAAGTCTCATTATTGTTTTCTTGATGGTTTTTCTGGTTATTTACAAATTCATATTGCTCCTGAGGATCAAGAAAAGACCACATTCACCTGTCCCTTTGGCACTTTTGCCTATAAGAGGATGCCCTTTGACCTATGCAACACCCCTGGTACCTTCCAACAGTGTATGCTTAGCATTTTCAGTGATTTTTTAGAGAGCTGCATAGAGGTGTTTATGGATGATTTTACTATTTATGGATCCTCTTTTGATGCATGTTTGGATAGTCTGAATAGAGTTCTTAGTAGATGCATTGAAATTAACCTTGTGCTGAATTTTGAAAATTTTCACTTCATGGTAGAACAAGGTATAGTTTTAGGGCATATCATTTCCAGTAGGGGCATAGAGGTAGACCCTGCAAAAATAGATGTTATTTCACAATTGCCTTACCCCTCTTGCGTGCGAGAGGTTCGTTCTTTTCTTGGTCATGTAGGGTTTTATAGGAATTTTATCAAGGATTTTAGCAAAGTAGCCCTTCCACTATCCAATCTGCTGCAAAATGAGGTGGAGTTTGATTTTGATGACCAATGCAAAGAGGTTTTTGATTGCCTCAAGCGTGCGGTGAATACCACCCCTATCATTTAGGAACCTAATTGGACAGCCCCATTTGAGCTAATGTGCAATGCATCCAATTACGCATTGGGGGCTGTCCTTGCTCAAAAGATTGATAAGCTGCCTCGGGTGATCTACTACGCTTCTAGAACTTTGGATGTTGCTCAAGCAAATTACACTACCACAGAGAAGGAGCTATTAGCGATAGTTTTTGCTCTTGAAAAATTACGTTCATATTTGCTTGGTACTCGTGTTATTGTTTATACTGACCATGCAGCTCTAAAGTACCTATTGAAGAAGGTTGAATCAAAGCCTAGATTGATCAAGTGGATGCTTTGGCTCCAAGAGTTTGATTTGGAGATCCGTGGTCGGAGTGGTGCGCAGAACCTCATGGCTGACCATCTGAGTAGGATTGAGCGTGTGTCTGAGGACTCACCCATTCGGGATGATTTTCCGGATGACCATTTGTACATTCTGTATAGTATTTCTGATTCCTTCCCCACTCCCTGGTTTGCTAATATTGTGAATTATTTGGTTGCTTCTGTTTTTCCTCCCTTAGCATCTAAAGCTCAAAATGATAAAATTAAGAGCGATGCTAAGCATTATATTTGGGATGACCCCTATTTGTGGAAGTTGTGTAGTGACCAGGTTATTAGGAGATGCATTCCAAACCACGAGATTGACTCGGTCCTGCAATTCTGTCATTCTTCCGCACCAGGTGGCCATCTTGGCATACAGAGGACAGCTCGCAAGGTGCTTGACTACGGTTTCTATTGGCCCACCATCTTTAAGGATGCATGGAGAATCTATAGCACTTGTGAGCCTTGTCAGAGAGCAGGCGGCTCACCTTTATGGAGACAACAAATGCCTCAACAACCCATGTTATTCTGTGAGGTGTTTGATGTCTGGGGTATAGATTTTATGGGGCCTTTCCCTATCTCTTTTGGTTTTGTTTATATTCTCCTTGTTGTTGATTATGTTTCAAAATGGGTGGAAGCCAAACCCACCAGAACTAACGATGCTAAGGTTGTTGTGGATTTTGTTAGATCTAATCTGTTTTGTAGGTTTGGAGTCCCTAGAGCCATCGTTAGTGATCAAGGCACCCATTTTTGTAACAAATCCATGTATGCCTTGCTCAAAAAGTATGGGGTCGTGCACATAATTTCCACACCTTACCACCCCCAAACTAATGGGCAGCCTGAGATTTCAAACAGGGAGATAAAAAGGATCTTGGAGAAGATTGTGCAGCCGAACAGAAAGGATTGGAGCACCAGGCTAGATGATGCTCTTTGGGCGCATAGGACTGCCTACAAAGAACCCATAGGAATGTCGCCTTATCGGGTTGTCTTTGGCAAGGCATGCCATCTTCCTATAGAGATAGAGCACAGGTCCTACTGGGCTGTAAAGACCTACAACTTCTTTATTGATCAGGCTGGAGAGGAAAGGAAGTAGTAACTAAGTGAGCTAGATGAGATCCGTTTAAAAGCCTATGAGAATTCCAAATTCTACAAGGAGAAGACCAAGAAGTTCCATGACAGTTTGATAGCTAAGAAGGACTTTGTGGTTGGACAAAAAGTTTTATTGTATAACTCTAGGCTCGGACTCATGAGTGGTAAGTTGAGGTGAAAGTGGATTGGTCCTTTTTTGGTGACTAATGTTTTTCCTTATGGTACAGTTGAGATCAAAAGTGAATCCACATATAAGAGCTTCAAGGTCAATGGACACCGGCTGAAACCATTCCTCACAAATCCCTCCTTAGTGGATGTAGTGGTGGAGGAGACCTCCTTACTTCACCCTACTTCTCTTCCGCCATGACTTAGGGAGTTTTCTTTTTCTGTCTCCTTCTTTACTTTTATTGCACTTGTCTAAATTTATTGATTGTTTTGATTGTTCTTGATCTTATGATTGTGCTACATTGAGGAACATGGGGTGTTTAAGTGTGGGGGGGGGGGGGGG
>NC_016088.4:8881506-8886754 GCF_000004515.6 Glycine max | reverse complement strand
CTTGGTTCACATGCATGTTTTGTTTTTTAAAGCCCTCTAACCCATAGGACCTTCCCTGAAATAAATTCCTTGATAACCCCTTTGAACCCCCTATTTTCCCCTTTTTTTTTTTGGAAGCCCTTTCCACCCCTAAAGGAAAAACCCCTGATTTCCCCCTCCCTTTAAAAAATTTGGAACTTTGGAATTTTTTTTGGGAAAAAGTGGGGGGGGGGGGGGGGGGGGGGGGTATGTTTCATTGGATGATATGTTTTTATTGGCCATGCTTGATGATGTATACATATATTGCCTAATTGTTGCTTTATTTTTCAAATACTTTCAATTGCTACTGTCCACGTTAAAAAAAAATACAAAAAAAAAAATACAAAAAAAATGAAGTTGAATAAATGAGGTCTTGGTTTGAAGACTTGGATTGGTTGAAGACTTGGTTGATTTTGTTTTGGGTTTACTTTTTAAAGCTTAATTTGTAATTTTGGTTTTGGGGTTTACTACTTTTTCTTACTTCCCACTTATTCCTCATTGCTCCTCTATTCCTTTGGGTTTTAGTTATTATCCCATACTTTCATCTACCTTGTCCTTGGCCCCATTACAACCTTAAAAGACCTTTTGATCCTCATGTGCATGTGCTTGTGATGTGGTTGTCAATTTTAGAGTCTTGCCAAGTCTATGTGGTGTTTGTTTTCATGGGTGCTCTAAGAGTAAACAGTAGCCTAGACACTTGAGAGATAAAGTGCATATCTTGTGAGGCTTTATCACTTTTCATTCTTGAGCTAATTGACTATCTTGCCATGTTTGAGATGCTTGGATGATTTTCATGACGGCCTTGATTCTTTAACTCTTTACGTGTTGGATGTTACCCATTCTTTTCATTCCTTGAGATTCATTGAGAAATATGTAATTGTTTTTGTGTCTGTTTGTTTCTCTTTGATATATCTGGATTTGTCCCTTGCTTTGTTTTTTTTTTTTTTTTAATTTTGCCCAAGAGTGCAAAAGGCTAAGTGTGAGGGGATTTGATGTGTCATCATTTTCTCCTATTTCTTAACCCTTTTTGTCACCATTTTAATTACTGATTAGCCTTAATTGTCAAATTAATTATGCATTTTTATCATTTGGGTCTACTGGACTAATTTGTGTTTTTAATTTAATTTCAGCAGAATTATAAACAACTGGGCTTGGATTTGAAGAGAGCAGACAATTTTATTCTACCAAATCTTATCTTATCCAGATTTTATCTAATCTAGATATTATTTCATCTAGATTTTATCTTATCCTATCTTATCTAGATTTTATTTCATCTAGATTTTATTTTATCGAATCTTATCTTATCTTATCCAAATTTTATTTTATTAATGGGCTTGGACTTAAAACAGATTTGTAAGCTTTGGGGGCTGAGAACCTATATAACAGCACCAAGGTTTTAGTTTAAGAAGTCTTTTTTTTCATTTTGGGAGGAGAATAATTTTAGATTTTGCAATTCCGGTTTTTACTATTCACGTAGCAATAAAATTTCGTTTTCTGCTTCAATCTGCAATTTCATTTTCTACTGATTAATGGAAGGCTAAGTCTTCAACGTTGTTTTCTCTTGAGGATCAAGCACAACTCTCTTTGAGGTTTTATTATTACTATTGAATTTTGATCAGTTTTTCCTCTTCACCAATTACTCTGTATTTGTTGCTATTAATCTATGCATGCTTAGTGCTTGATTAATTGTTTCTGCTCTTAATTTACGTTCATGCTTAATGATCAGTTTTGTTCATGATTAATTGGTGTATGTGTTGCTTAATCACATAATGACAGCCTTATGTTAAATTTCGCTTAGTAATTTAATTTAGGGTTAGATTAAGTGGTTGAACTGATAAAGGATAAATTCTCGTAACCGAGGATAAGAGACTTGCTTGTGAATCAAAGGAAAACAACGTGTTTTAATTCTGATATTTTCTAATTAAATTTTGCTCGCTGTTTAATTTACAAAAACAAACAACCCCCCAATTCGTTACTGTTTTATTACTATCTGTTATGAACGTTTGGTTGACCATTACTCGTTAGAAGACGACCTAGGATCACTTCCTAGATACTGTATTTTTAATGTTTATTTGATTCAGGTACGACCTCGATCAGCGGGTGCATGAAATTAAATTTTCTCAACAAATATCTAGATTATCTAGAGAAACTTGGCCACATACAACATTGAATAAGATTGCTTTCAAAGTAACTTGTACAACACAATTATTGTTTTGCATAATCCAATTCTTTACTTATGCTCAATCTGTCTTCTATTTCTGTTGCACTTCAAAAGAAATGAGCTAATACATCCAAAGCATATTCCAATCTAATATATATTCCTCTCACTCTACAAAAAATTAAAATGCCTACACACAATTATACAATCACTATAGTTCCATCCAAACTCCATGTCCTTAGAAAATCCACTTTGAAACAACAAACCATAAAGATACCAATTTATGTATATACAATGAGTTCACTCTTCACAACCCATTGTTGTGTATAAAATGAGCTTAAAGGAAAATTTACTCTACGTGACAATAATGGACCTAAAGTTCAAATATCATACCCTAGAAACTAATGTTGGTTCCCAAATAACTATATTTTACAAGTAGCGTAAGTGAATCCAATAGTCAAAGAATTTATTGATTACTTTGTAGAAAAACAATAGTAGTGAGAAAAAATAGTTTGACTAAAAGATTTCACATATAGGATGACCTAAGATTCTGATTTCAAACATACCTTTAGTTTGCCCTAATTATTATTCTAGTTTAATATGAAATTAAACTGCAATTGCCAATTGTCCCTCTTAATTTTATTAATAGAAATTGGTCATGAACTATTAAAAATATTCCCTAGATTCAATCCCTAATTGATCATGCAAGGTTTAAGTTAGGGAAAAGTATAAAACACGTAGAGGGTGATCAATAATTAATCATATTAGAAATTTAGCCAACACAGTTGTTCATAAAATGTTTTTCTAAACTCAATTATTCCATAGGTCTAGCAATTAACCACAATACTAGTCGTTGATAGTTAATTGATTTTAACAAGCTCAAGTTGATCAATTCTAAACAAGAATTAAAAATAGTGGAGTAACTTAATTGACTGAATAAAGATGAATTTCGATTAAAATAAGCAATTTGAATTCATAGGCATATATTACATCACAACCCTAGCTCAAGAATTTTAGCTAGCCATAAGCATTGAGAAGCATACAATAACAAATGTATACATAAAAAGAAAAAAGGGAGGAAAATCCTTTACAAGTTTTAACCTTCATGATGCTTTTCATGCCCTTCCTAAATCTTCCAGCCTTTTACTTGCACTAACTCACTCAAAGAGAATGTAATTCTAAATCTAAAACAAAGCAAAAGATACCTAAAACCTAGTTATCTTGTCATTCAAAAATTGAATTAAGCTTCCAAACCATTGTGCCACTAACCTAGGTTCAATAAAGGTTAAAAAGTATTAAAAATTCACACCCAAAATCCAATTGTGAAATTGTTACATTGGTCGCGTCAATGAGGTGGTCCCCAAAGCAGTCTCGCTTGTAACATCCCATTTTTTTCATAAATAAATTTAAAAAGATTTTTAGTAAAAATAAATAAATAAATATTAAGCAAATAATATACTGAGTACCCTAGGTATAAATAGCTATGTTAAGTCAGGTGTCTCATCTTGCTTCATTTTCGTTTTTCTGTTTTCTCCTCTCAAAACTCTCTTTTTCCCGCAAACCACCAAGCTTGTCTCATAAAATGACGATCTCGAACTGATTCACCGTTGGATTGTTGTGAAATTTAAGCATTAGGATTGCAACCCAATTCCAAGAATTCTAACCGTTGGAAATTTTGATATCATGTCTGGGCTGAGATAAATATCCTCCGCATCGTAACCTTTTCCTTTCCCGTAGAAACCCAGAGTTGTCTTGGTAAAACTACAATCCCGGTTTCGTTAACCGTTAGATTATCGTGAAATTCTTATATTTTGTTCGTGATCCAATTACGCACACCTCCACCATTGGGATTTGCACAACAGTGTCTATGGAGGGAGAAATATGCATCACACGAAGCAGTATAGAATGGAGGCTTCAATCCTTTCTCTTTCTCTCTAATGTTTGGGAACTCTATCAGAGCAATCAGAGGAAAAATTGAGGAATCTCAAAAAATTGCTAGAGATGCCACTATCGCTTTCAGAAGACACGTGAGTCCGCTTAGAGGTAAGGGATGAATTATTCACAATTGGGGATTAGTGAGAATATGTGCAGGGATCCTTAGAGGGTCAAATTGAGATTTATTTTTGGGATGTTTTATTACATTGAAATTCTTCTTGTGTGATTATCTAAAATAATGTGAGGGATTTTTACTCCCTGTGGATTGAGAAATATTCTTGTATAATTTGTTTGTGCTTTGAATAATATTAGTGTAATAAATAGTTATATTAGAATTATGAAGTTATGATTGGAATTGTACATAAGTGATAAATCGAATATATGATGAATTTTAGAATAACATATTACTTTGATATTATAATATTGTTATGGAGATTGAATATAAGTGCAAAGTTGAATGTTTTAAATTGTGAGATACACGTAAATATAGGATGATTGATTGTGACATTAATTGTATTGTGAGCTGTGAATTATACAATAACCTGACTAGTGTTTATATTGAGAAAAATGTTTATGTGCATTGTTAAAAAAAAAGTGTAGGTTCCTAGTTAGGAACCAGTGTTAAATTGTAGCGCAATATGTTGTATGTGTTTAAAACACGAGTGTGAGGTCGTGGGTATTGTATAATTCATGAACAATGTCTATAAATGAAATATGTGATGAATTGTGGAATGACATGTTATTTTGACATCACAGTATTGTTATTGAGATTGAGTAAAAGTGTAAAGTAGAACATGTGTTGAATTGTGAGATACGTGAAAACATGTGATGGTGGATTGTGACATTATGAGATGTGAAATTGTGAATGAGTTTTGGTTGTGAATAAGTGTGTGATTAACTATTGATGTGACATTATTTGTGTTGTAAGCTGTGAATTGTACAATAACCCAACCAGTGTTATCTTGAGAAAAATGTTAATGCGCAGTATTAAAGAGAAAGTGTAGGTTTCCTATTTAGGAACCAGTGTTAAAGAGAAAATGTAGGTTTCCTATTTAGGAACCAGTGTTAAATTGTAGCGCAATATGTCGTACGTGTTTAAAACACGAGTGTGAGGTCGTGGGTATTGTATAATTCACG